>NW_021145610.1:36370-41908 GCF_002837175.3 Physeter macrocephalus
GAGCACAGGCTCCGGACACGCAGGCCCAGTGGCCATGGCTCACGGGCCCAGCCGCTCCGTGGCATGTGGGATCCTCCCAGACCGGGGCATGAACCCGTGTCCCCTGCATCAGCAGGTGGATTCTCAACCACTGCGCCACCAGGGAAGCCCGTGTTTTTAGATTTTTTGATGATGGCCATTCTGACCAGTGTGAGGTGATAGATACCTCATTGTAGTTTTGATTTGCATTTCTCTGATGCTTAATGATGTTGAGAATCCTTTCATGTGTTTGTTGGCAATCTGTATATCTTCTTTGGAGAAGTGTCTATTTAGGTCTTCTGCCCAATTTTGGATTAGGTTGTTTGTTTTTTTGATATTGAGCTGCATGAGCTGCTTGTATATTTTGGAGATTAAT
This sequence comes from Physeter macrocephalus, assembly GCF_002837175.3. Classification (NCBI taxonomy): domain Eukaryota; kingdom Metazoa; phylum Chordata; class Mammalia; order Artiodactyla; family Physeteridae; genus Physeter; species Physeter macrocephalus. The sequence goes on from NW_021145610.1 coordinate 36,765, forward strand.
CCTTTGTCAGTTGCTTTGTTTGCAAATATTTTCTCCCATTCCGAGGGTTGTCTTTTAGTCTTGTTTATGGTTTCCTTGTTGTGCAAAAGCTTTTAAGTTTATTAAGTCCCATTTGTTTATTTTTGTTTTTATTTCTATTTCTCTAGGAGGTGGGTCAAAAAGGATCTTGCTGTGATTTATGTCATGGAGTGTTCTGCATATGTTTTCTTCTAAGAGTTTGATAGTGTCTGGCCTTACATTTAGTTCTTTAATCCATTTTGAGTTTATTTTTGTGTATGGTGTTAGGGAATGTTCTAATTTCATTCTTTTACATGTAGCTGTCCAGTTTTCCCAGCACCAGTGGGTTTATCTCTGGGCTTTCTACCCTGTTCCGTTGATCTATAGTTCTCTTTTTTTGCCAGTACCATACTGTCTTGATTACTGTAGCTTTGTAGTATAGTCTGAAGTCAGGGCACCTGATTCCTCCAGCTCCGTTTTTCTTTCTCAAGATCGCTTTGGCTGAAGGCAGAACTATTGCTCATTCCCTCTCTCACCTGGACAGCTCTACAGCCACTTCTGTGCTTCTGCCCTTGCACACCACCCCCCGCCCCAATCTGTTAGCCATATAGCTACCAGTGATTCTTCTAAAGTAGAGGTCAGATCCTGTCATTCTTCAGTTCAGAACCCTCCAGTGACTCTTCATTCATGAGAATAAAAACCAAGGTGTATACAGTGCAGGGACGGTCCCCTAGAAATAAGTGCCCTAGGCTCATTCCTAATCAGAAGCAGCCCTGTTCCAGCACCTTTGTCCCTGTGTGTGTGTGCATGTGTACAGGCACAAGTAGATGACACAGTGGTAATGCTATACACCCAGGACATTTCATAATAGGGAAGGACGTTGACCACTGCTTTGGGGTACCAAAGGTCATCTGGGCTGAGAAAGCTAAGGGCACTCAGGCAGGTCTTCCTCCCTTCTGAATCTGAGTCATTTCCTGAGAGATGTTGGTCATTCATTCATTTGTTCATTAACAAATAGTTTGTTTGTGTGTTTTTTTGTTTGTTTGTTTTGTTTTTTTTGCGGTACGCAGACCTCTCACTGCTGTGGCCTCTCCCGTTGCGGAGCACGGGCTCTGGACGCGCAGGCTCAGTGGCCATGGCTCACGGGCCCAGCCGCTCCGCGGCGTGTGGGATCTTCCCGGACCGGGGCACGAGCCTGCGTCCCCTGCATCGCTCCGCGGCGTGTGGGATCTTCCCGGACCGGGGCACGAACCTGCGTCCCCTGCATCGGCAGGCAGACTCTCAACCACTGCGCCACCAGGGAAGCCCAACAAATAGTTATTGAGTACCTGCCATGTGTTAGACACCGAGCTATAGGTTGGGCATACAGTGTAAACAAACCAGAGTCCCTGTATTCACTATATGAGCAAAGGTGGGAGCCAGAGACCAGTAAGAAGCTGGGCCGGTGATGATGGTGGTTTGTACGAGGGTGGAGGTGTGGCCAAAGTGGTGAGCAGTGGTCAGAGCTTAGATATAATTTGAAGGTCAGGGCCACTGGATCTGCTAATGATTGGATAAGGGGTATGTAAGAGAAAAAGGAGTCCAGGTTTTTGGCCTGCGCAACAGGAAGGAGCTTGCTGCCGTTTAATGAGAAGGGGAAGACGTCACGTCCAGTAGTTTCCTGCGAGGGCTTCTGCATGCAAGTCCTAGTTTGTTCACTCTTTGACTTTTGGGCAAGTGTTTAAGTATATCAAGCCTAGGTCTCCTCGATTGTTAACCTGCTCTCTAGGCCATAGGCAGTCTGGTGCTGTGAAAACTAAATGGGGGTAATTAGTGTGAAGGGCTTTTAGGACAGTGCCTGGCATATAGTAGGTCTCTGATCATTACTATTGTGGAAGACAGGGAAGCCCAAGACCAAGCAGGAATCAGCTCCCACCCCACCTCCACCACCCTCTCAAGGAGGCAGCTCAGACACCATCTGTCCAGCAGAGAAAAGCTGTAGGGAGACAGCTTTTGGGGGGCATTAGATAGATGAGCCCTTCCCAAGAAACCTAATCTCATTCTCAGCAGGTGCTAATCCCAGCAGCCTCCCTTGGTATCTGAGCCCAGCCCACCCAGTTCCTTCCCCGCCTCCACGCTGAGTCCCAGACCCTCTTCCCCCTTCTCACCATCTCTAAGCTGCCACCAGCACACTTTCTTACCAGATGGAGGGGCTTCTAAAGGAGGAGGCTGCCATCCATCTGACTGGGCCCAGTCCCTTACATGTGCAGGTCATCGGGGGCTTCAGGTGCCACCTGTCCAGAGGGCCCTGCCCCCACAGGTACCAGTTCCTGGGCGTGGTGCTTGATCCAGGCAGATCTAGGCTGGAGCCAGCTGGAGCCAGAGACTCCCACTGTGCCCCAGCTGCTGCCTGCCCTCCCACCCACAGGCTGAGAAACAGGCTTAACTCTTTGGACACCACACATGTAGCCAGAGTTAGTGGTTGCAGTTCTGGCTCCAAGTATGCACTGTTCCAGTATACCTTTTTTTCTTTTTTTAAGAAATTTATCATAAATACAACAGAGAATATCTTAGGTGTATGTAAAGTTTCAAGAATAGGAAAATGATCACCTGTAAACTCATAACCCAGTTTATGAATACCTTAGAGCCCCCTGTGTGTCCCCTCCAATTACAGCCACACCCTACCCATTCTCCTGAGATTTGTGTCTGTCATTCCCTTGTCTTTAAAAAAAAGTTTTAGTGTGTGTGTGTATGCTTCTGCATGCTTTTAAATTTCATTTAAATATCATACTGTGTGTATTCATCTGCAGTTCTCTTTTTTCATTGAACGTTGTGAGATCCCTCGATGTTATGTGTATAGTTGTAGTTCACTCATTTCATATCCCTTTGTATGATTATGTCTCAAATTATGTATCCATTCTACTGTCAGTGATTATTTGGGTTGTTCCCTTGTTTTTGCTATTTCAAACAATGTAGTTTTGAACATTCTGTGTGTGTCTCCCTCACATGCACACGTTCAAGAGTGTCTCCTGGGCAGTGGTTCCGAGACTTCAGCTGCTTATCAGAATCACCTGGAGGGCTTGTTAAACCACAGATTGCTGGGCTCCACCACCACAGTGTCTGATTCCGTATGTCTGGGGTTGGAGCCCTGAGAGTTTGCATTTCTAACAAGTTCCCAGGTGATACGCTACTGCGGGTCCAGGAACCACACTGTGGGAAACATTGCTGTAGGGTATATACTCAGTGGAATTGCTTGATGGAAGGTAATGCCCAAATGTTTCCCTATGTGTTTGTAAGAATTTGTGCTGGAAACAGCAGCATATGAATTTCCATTCCTTTATATCTTAATTCTTGATATGGTCAGACTTTAAAATTTTTATATAGCTGGTGGGTGTGAGATGGTAGCTTGGGGTTTTAATTTGCATTTCTCAATGGTGTTGAGAAACTTTCCTTACATCTATTGACCATGTTTCTTCTTTTGTAAAATACCTGTAGAAGTCTTTGCTCTGCTTTCTTTTCATATGCCTTTTTCTTATGGATTTGTAGAAATTCTTTATATATTCTGAATGCTAATCTTTTTTATATGTAAATTTATTTATTTATTTTTGGCTGCGTTGGTCTTCGTTGCTGCACGTGGGCTTTCTCTAATTGCGGCGAGCAGGGGCTATACTTTGTTGCGGTGTGCAGGCATCTCATTGTGGTGGCTTCTCTTGTTGCAGAGCATGGGCTCTAGGTGCGTGGGCTTCAGTAGTTGTGGTGCATGGGCTCAGTAGTTGTGGCTCATGAGCTCTAGAGTGCAGGCTCAGTAGTTGTGGCTTAGTTGCTCAGCGGCTTGTGGGATCTTCCCGGACCAGGGATCGAACCCGTATCCCCTGCATTGGCAGGCGGATTCTTAACCACTGCGCCACCAGGGAAGTCCGTATTCTGAATATTAATCTTTTGTCTGCATGTGTTACAAATATAGGCTCACAGTTTGTCTTTTCACTTTATATATGATGTCTTCTGATGACTAGAATTTCTTAATTTTAATGTAGTTAATCTTTTCTTCTATGATTTACACCCTTTATGTTACATTGAAGAAATACTTCCTTAATCTGTAGTCCTAAAGACATTTGTCTATATTTTCTTCTAAAAGTTTTAAAGTTTTGCCTCTCATGTTTAAGTTCTTAATAGATCTGGAATTGACTCTCGTGTCATCTGAGTATTTTTGTTGGTGGAATACCTTTATTTCGATAGGTTTTAAACATCTACAGATCTGAATTATTATTTATAACTTGAGTTGTACCTAGAGCTTATTATATACACTGCATTAATATTTCATATTGAACAAAGGTGCCCTCTTTGGGAAAGAGTTTTGATCACATTTAAAACCCTTCCAAGACTTTTGTTGGATTTTTCAAATTTAGATATGATAATGGTATTGTGATTATGGATTTTTTTTCTCTTTTAGAAATACATGCTAAACTATGTCTAGAATTTGCTTCAGAATAATACAGAGGTGAGGGAGAGTTGAAACACATGAAATCAGATTGATACTGAGTTGATAATTGTTGAAGCTGAGTGACGGTGGTTCATTTTATCATTCTGTCTACCTTTGTACGTGTTTAAATATTCTCATAATAAAAAGTTAAAAATATCCAAGGACTATTTCCAAGGTTACTTATGAGGTAAAGCATCTTTTCTTATATTTTATTAGCCAGGTATATATCTTACAGAGCCAGCTGGGTCTCCATCTACTTCCAGGAGTCCCTGATAGAGTGTTTTTAGCATGCAGGCAGATTGTTAAGGAAAAGAGGAGGAGAATGATTAGTAGGGGCCTTAGGGGAAGAAAGGTGGGGCTTCCCTGGTGGCACAGTGGTTTAGAATCCGCCTGCCAATACAGGGGACACAGGGGACACGGGTTTGAGCCCTGGTCCGGGAAGATCCCACACACACACCGCGGAGCAACTAAGCCACCCACGTGCCACAACTACTGAGCCCGCGTGCCACAACTACTGAAGCCCGCGCACCTAGAGCCTGTGCTCCGCAACAAGAGAAGCCCGTGCGCTGCAACGAAGAGTAGCCCCCGTTCACTCACTGCAACTAGAGAAAGCCTGTGCACAGCAACGAAGACCCAACACAGCCAAAAATAAATAAATAAAATTTTAAAAAAAGAAGACCCAACGCCT
>NW_021145610.1:41965-75000 GCF_002837175.3 Physeter macrocephalus
AAAAGGCTTCCCTGGTGGCGCAGTGGTTGAGAATCTGCCTGCCAGTGCAGGGGACACGGGTTCAAGCCCTGGTCTGGGAAGATCCCACGTGCCACGTAGCAACTAGGCCCGTGAGCCACAACTACTGAGCCTGTGCATTTGGAGCCTGTGCTCCGCAGCAAGAGAGGCCGTGACAGTGAGAGGCCTGCGCACCGCAATGAAGAGTGGCCCCCGCTCGCCACAACTAGAGAAAGCCCTCTCACAGAAACAAAGACCCAACACAGCCAAAAAACAAATTAATTAATTAATTATTTTTTTTTTAAAAAAAAGAAAGAGCTTTCCACAAAATTCAAATTTAAAAAAAAAAAGAAAGAAAGAAAGGTGGGAAGAGGGGGCTCCCTCCAGGACTAGGTTCCCTCCTTTCCCTTTTTTCTTCTGAGACTATCAGGGATAATTTTTACTTTAACCAGAACCTTCTTTCCCTGTTATTCTACCTGGACAGACTTAACCCAGAGGATAGAGGGACCTAATCATGGATCCTGGTCCTCTCCTAGGGCCAAAGGATCAGAGATGTTGGCAATCCTGGTGCAGTTGGTCACACAGCAGTGGTGTTATTTTGCTGTCACAGGATGCAAATACCAGAGTCGTCTTTTTTTTTTCTGATAGTATGATAACTGGCCAAAGGGTCTGTCTTTGGGGAGTCCCAGCTGCTTCTCATGGGAGAATTAATTTCTCTCTCTTCTCTCCTCTCTCAAACCACCCCCCGCCTTTAACTTTTTGTTAGTTTTCTTGGAATAGATAATATATTCATGGGGTTCAAATTTTGAAAGGAATAAATGTCTCCCTCCCACTTTTTTCTCCTAGTCACCCAGTTCCCTTCCTGGGAGAATGGACTCTGTAGACATAAGCAAACACATATTTTTCCCCTGGTTTTTTATACAAATGGTTGTGTGCTATAAATACTATTTGGTACCTTGATTTTCTCACTTAACAGTGTCTCTTAGAGATCACTCTGTATCAGTCCATCAAGAGCTTTCTCATTCTTGATAGCTACAGAGTATTCCGCACAATGTACCATCCTCTACTTTATTTAACCAGCTTCCAGTGGTAAACACTTTTTTGCAGTCTTTTGCCATTAGGATACTCAGTGAAGAGCCCGATATATTTGTCATTTGGCCCATGTATGACTGCAGGGTATCTGTGGAGGATAAATCCCTAGATGTGGAATTGCAGGGTCAAAGGGCATGTGCACTTGTGATTTTGATAGCTATCACCAACCTGGGCTGGTAGCAGCAGTGCCAGTTTACAGGAGCATCTATCCTCCCCGCACCCCTTCCACTGGGCAGGGTTTGATTCAGCACATTTATTGAGTGCTTTCCATTGCCAGGCTCTGGATACAAAGATAAAACTTTCATGTATCAAGTGAAATTGTTACTGTGTGCCAGACACAAGCACATTATCTGGTAATACAGCTATCCAAGGAGGAAAGTTTTTAGATGAGAAAATTGAAGCTCAGGAAGGTTAAATAGTGTGCTGTGGTCACTCACCCAAGCTAGTAAGTTGCGGAGCTGGGATTTAAACCCAGGTTTGAATCCTCTAACACCTGTGCTCTGTGTTCTTAAAGAATACCCTGCCTGCCTCTTGGAAGGAGTAACACATGGTCTTAGAGTCTAACACAGATGAGGAATCAGACTCACAGTAACTGGCCAAAAGAACACATAGCCAGGAAGCTGTGGAGTCCCCAGGGGGGGCCCACATATGTCTGATCTGAGGCCTCTGGTCTGTACTGAGCTGCCTCCCTTCCTTCTATAGAAAGAGTTTCCAAATCTAATCAGGATTCTGTCAAGAGAACTTTCTCCATCCAGAGCTCCAGTTGCTTTAGAGAGCCATAAGTCGTACTGGTTCTTGGTGTGCAATCTATTGGCCGTCAGAGGGGCCCATAGACATAACCCGATTTATTGAGTACCTGTTATGTGCAAGGTGCTGTAAGGTGCACTATGTCGTATTTTTAACCCTCACAATAATCCTGCTTGGGAAACATATTATTGTCCCCATTGTCCAGATTAGTGAACTGAGAGTAAGACAGGTCAAATGCTAATAAGGAGAGAATCCAAATGCAATCTGTTAGACTCAGACACACTCACTCACTCCCTCTGGTGTCCATTGATTTCCCTTGGCTCTCTCTGCCTCTTCCACTTTTCTATATTGCTTGGTGCCCTCTCCAGATGGTGGATCTGGCTTCTCCACCTCACACTGACTGCTTTAGAGGAGAGGGCCTAGAGCTTCCATTTACCTCATACTCCCCACCCCTGTCCCCACTATTCAGCACAGGGTAGCAAAGAGTGTGCTGCGGTGTGATGCCCGAGGATTGGTTGGTGATCATTGGCGACGGCCCCCACTGATATTGCCTCAGAAAGAACCCATCTCCCAATGGTATAACAGGTGCTCTTTGCACACCTGTCATGTGCTCACTGCTCCCATGGGAGAGAAGAGACGTATAAAGTACGCGCCTAGCTCTCAACAGCTTAGGTCATGAGACTGCAAGTACCAAAGTCAATGGAAACGACTACAGGATTAGAAGAGTTCAGAGGAGGGAGGAAGCGTAACATAATTAGAATCGTAGCAAACATTTATTGAGCACTATGGGGTAGGTCTTATGCCCATGTTATAAACAAGGACACTGAGACTCAGAGTTTAAGTGATCAGCCCAGAGTGCACCGCCAATAAGTGTCAGATTTAGGACTCTGAGCCCCTCCACGGCCTCTCAGGGAGAGCACTGTGGGCTCTATGCTGGGTGGCCTGGAGACATTGACTAAGGTTTGTCCAGTGCTGCTTTGTGTTCATATTTTATCTCATTGAGCCTCTGTTTATGCCAGGAGGTGTAGAGGAGGTCTTCCTCTTACCATGGAAGCTACTGAGGTCTTCTGACTCCAAATCCCAAGTCTTTTCCACCATCCGTGCCACCTCCACATTTCTGTAGTGGGAGAACACAGGCTCTGCAATCAGATGGAAGGGAGTTAGCAGGGGGTTCTAACCCCCTTCCTCCATTTTGTGTCTCTAGGATCTTAAGATATGCAGGTTGAGGCAATTGCAGGTGAAGAACATGCCCTTTGGGAGGCAGGCATACTCTAAGGGGTGAATGACATAAGGGAGGCATAATAATGCCAAAATTCCTATAGTGCTTTTTTCAACGAACTTTCAAGTCTTTGGTTTACATATGAAGAAAGTGATGTACCCCCCAGAGGTAAAGTGACTTGCCCGAGACCACATAGTGAGTTAATAAACAGCAACACTGGGATTAGAACTCAGGTCTCTTGTCACCTAAGAGAGTTTACTTTTTCCCTATACAATACCGCTCCCCGCGCAGGTGTACGGGGGTGCTGGAGGAAGGCCTAGGGGTGGGATCATAGCACTTTGGAGCTGGAGAGAGAGCCTTAGAGATCCTCTGGTCCATCCTCCACACTTGACAGATGAGAAGAGTGAGGCCAGGGTGATTAACTGACATGTCCAGAGCCAGACATGTCTCTGTCACCACAGAGCAGTAGTAAACCCAGCGTCCTGACACTAAGGTCCCAGGTCCTTTTCATACTACCTTGCAAAACTGGATTCCAAATTGGTTTTTTTCTATGCAAATCTAAACCTCACTCCAAATGCCAGCAGTTTACAATTAGAACAGCTGTTTAGTTTGGGGAGTTTTTTCCCAAATAGAATCTCATTCTCATTTTCTCTCTCTCTCTCAATTCTTACTAAGGATGATATACTAGAAGGGGGAGCAGGGGGAAGTTCAGTGGAAGACCTTGGCAGAAAAAAGGTAAAACTTTGATAGTTCTCTGAAATCTAGGGAGGTCCTCAAAGCCAGGAAATAATTTAGAGGCCAGCCTCCAGCCTATCCCAGCCAGCTCACCACTGGTCCCGCCCAACTCACAATAGGCCTGCAGAAGACCCAGCCTTCCCTTGGCAGCTGCATCTGGTGAACACCAACGGAAATCCCTGGTATTTTTCTTTGCATGCGACCAACCGTGGAGATGTAGGTCAGGCATTGCTGGCCTGGCAGTTACAACAGCTCTATCTCTACCCCCTGCACCTGCAGCCATGTTTGCTAAGCCCTGTGGGGATGGGAAAAGGATGTTCCCCTCCAAACAGGGATCAAATCCTCAAGGGCCCATGTAAGTGGAGCTGGCTGGGACTTAGGAGGGTGCTGGAAGAGACCATCTGGAATGTGGGGACTAGGAGGGTGTCTCTGTCTCTTGCCCCCTTAATGTCTAATGCCTTCTGTGGTTAGTAGTAGCAGGGTTGGTGGTCCTCTGCTCAGCACAGCTTAGCATCATCATCACTGATGGAGGAGACTGGGAAGGTCTCAGCTTCACCCTGGGCTCAGCTGGGCCCCTAGGCCTGCACCTGAACCCCCATGCCTGTGTGGTGTTTACGGGATTGAAGCTGCCACCCTTTGGGACCTAACCTGTTTTCATTTCTGCTCTCAGCTGTCTGGTCTCCGCAGACCTCACCTACAGGTTTATGCATGCCCGTCCCCCACGATGCAGCCCCATGAGGCTCCTCCTGCCTGGCATACTCCTCTTTGGCCTTTGTTCTCTTCAGTAGAGCTGCCAGTTCTGTGCCTGGCCAAGGGAGAGCTTTCTTGTCCCCTCAGATAGGCTCTGTTGGTCCATCCTAGCTGTACCCGTCCCAAGATTCAGTCTCTCTGCCTGCACTCTGGGGGGCGGGACTGTGGTTCCAAGGCAAGGAAGGGGCACCTGTGTGGCTGCTCTGGACTGGCCTCTAATGGGCTGGCTGATTTTGTCCTGAGCTTTCTCCTGCCCTAGACTTCATGTATCTCCTTTGTAAAGATGTGGGACCAAGATCAGTACCTGTACCATTGATCTTTAAGGTAACTTATAGTTGATATGCAGATAAACATTTAAGATTTTTAATAGTGTTTTTATTTTATGTTGATTTCCATCTGTGGCAAATGACACTGGTTTTCTATTTATAGTAGTATTCTTAATAACATAAGTTGCCTTTTCATTCCATTTATTCATTTAGCAAATACTTACTGAGTGTCTGCTCTGTGCCAAGCACTGTTCTAGCTACTGGGGATATCTGCTTTCATGGAGTTTACATTCTAAAAAGACAGGGAATGATGGTGGGGGAGGAGGGTGGCTAGGTATCTTTTGGTATTTGTTTGTTTTAATAAAGAGTGATTGGGAAAGGCTTCTCTGAGGAGGAGCCATGTGAGGAGAGATCTGCATGACCTGAAGGAGTAAACCATGTAACAATCTGTGGTAAGTACATTCTAGACAGAGGGTACAGGTACAGAGACCCCAAGGTGAGAAGGGTGTTCTTGGCATGTTTGAGGAAGAGCAGAGGAGACCAGGGTGGCTAGAACAGAGTGGCAGAAGACAGAGGTTTGTGTGAGCTGTGGTGAGACACTGTGGCTCTTTCTCTGGGTGAGATGGGAAGGTGATGGAGGAGTGTTTTGACCAGACACGCTCGGGTCCAACTGCTTTTATTTATTTATTTATTTTTAAATTATTTATTATTTATTTTTGGCTGCGTTGGGTCTTTGTTGCTGCGCGCGGATTTTCTCTAGTTGCAGTGAGTGGGGGCTACTCTTCGTTGCGGTGCGTGGGCTTCTCATTGCGGTGGCTTCTCTTGTTGTGGAGCACGGGCTCTAGGCACGTGGGCTTCAGTAGTTGTGGTACGTGGGCTCAGTAGTTGTGCTTGCGGGCTCTAGAGCACAGGCTCAGTAGTTGTGTTGCACGGGCTTAGTTGCTCTGCGGCCTGTGGGATCTTCCCGGACCAGGGCTTGATCCCATGTCCCCTGCATTGGCTTGTGGATTCTTAACCACTGTGCCACCAGGGAAGCCCTAGTTTTTTTTTTAATTTTTATTTTTTGGCCACGCTGTGTGGCACGCAGGATCCTAGTTCCCCAACCAGGGATTGAACCTGTGCCCCCTGCACTGGGAGCGTGGAGTCTTAACCATTGGACCACCAGGGGAAGTCCCCCGACTGCTTTTAGAAGGACCCTTCTGGCTGCTGTGTGAGGGACCAGAGAGGGAAGTAAGAAGCTGGGAGATCAGTAAGGAGGTTGTTATAACAATACAGACAGAAGATGATGTTGGCTTGGACAGTAGGGGTGGTGAGAAGTGGTGGGATTTTGTATAAATTCTGAGTATGTATCCAGAGGAATTTGCTGACAGATCAGAGCTAGAGAGGACTTAAGGATCTTGACTCCAAGGTGTTCCAGGCTTCAGTACCTGGACGGATGAAGCCGCTACCGTTCAGTAAAAGGGGGAAAGATGCAGAAAGAACAAGTTGGGGGATGGGTTAAGAATTTTCAATACGTTTAAGTGTTTAAAAAGTGAAGTCAATTGATAGAAAAATGTTAATAATAATCATGACACATGGATAAGGCCAAAACAGTGATGGCTAAAATTGTGGATATTTGGCTAAAATTGTGGATAGAGTGGGCCAGATGTGTCTGTGCTTCCTTCCAGTTCTAAAATTCTGCTTTGGTGATTTCAGACCTCTAAGTCTCCCATTCATGAAGAATGGGAACTTGACACTCAGCCTAGAATGTAATGGATGCAGAAGGAATGCCAGGAGAGGAATCCCTTAGGCTAGGCTTACCTGTTGTTAACTTGGAAGGACTTGGAAAGTTCTTGCACACATCCTGGCCTCCTAGCATTGCCTCATTCACTCACTCACTGAGCACTTTCTGCCTAGCAGGCCCTGGACACACACAGCACAGCTCTAATGCCCCTTCCCTCCCCCACCCCTACCCTGGGCCTGGCTACTCCATGATCCTGCACATTCCTGGAGGTCAGGTGAGCAAATGGCTTTGATAGCAGAAATGGTTTTGTCTCTTTCTTCATGCCACAGGGTTCCCATAGTTATCAAGCTGGAAAAAAAATCCCCTGCCTTTTGTAGATGAGAAACAAGGCCAGGGAAGAAAGCAACTCCCATAGTCCACATCCAGTCCATTAGCAAATCCTTTCAGCTCTACTTTTTTAAAAAAATTATTTATTTATTTAATTTTGGCTGCGTTGGGTCTTGGTTGCTGCACGCAGGCTTTCTCTCGTTGTGGTGAGCGGGGGCTACTCTTCGTTGTGGTACGCAGGCTTCTCATTGCAGTGGCTTCTCTTGTTGCAGAGCATGGGCTCTAGGCGTGCAGGCTTCAGTAGTTGTGGCGCAAGGGCTCAGTAGTTGTGGCTCGCAGGCTCTAGAGTGCAGGCTCAGTAGTTGTGGCGCACGGGCTTAGTTCCTCCGCGGCATGTGGGATCTTCCCAGACCAGGGCTCGAACCTGTGTCCCCTGCATTGACAGGCGGATTCTTAACCCACTGCGCCACCAGGGAAGTCCTCAGCTCTGCTTTTAAAGATAAATTCTGAATCTGACTGCTTCTCTCTAGCTTCCCTGGCACCATCCTGGTTAAGCCACCCTCATATTTTTCCCAGATGATTGCATCAGCTCCTCACCAGACCTCTTGCTTCCACCCTTACCCCTGGAGATCTCCACCCAGCAACCAGAGGGAGTCTGTTAAAATCAGTCAGATCATGTCCCTCCCCTGTTCAGAACCCTGCAGTGTTCCCATGTCACTCGAAGGACAGGCTCAAGTCTTTAAATGGCCTTACAGGCCCTGCACAATCTGGCCCTTGGCTACTGCCAGACCCCACGCTATCCTTCTCCCCTCATTCACTCAGCTTCAGCCACACTGACGTCTTTCCTGTTCCTGGAGCACCCCAGGTGTGTTCCTGCCTCAGGGCCTGGCACTTGCTCTTCCCTCTGCCTTTCCTCAGATCCTTGCAGTGCGGTTCCTCATTTCGTTCAGGGCTCTGATCAGATGTCACCTCCTAAAGAAGCTTTCCCTGACCAGGGTTTTAATTCTGCCCTCTTCCATGTTTCTCGCTAACCCCTTTCTCTCATTTAGTTTTCTCTTTAGCACTTACCACCATCTGACATTTGTTGCCTGTCTCTTCCCATTAAATGATAAACTTATGCAGGTAGGAATTTTCTTCTAATTTAGTCACTGCTTTATCCCCAGCACTTAACGTGGTGCCTGGCATTTAGTGGGCTCTTAATAAAGATTTATGGAATGAATGAGTGTCCAGAGTTAAGCGGGGAATCCTCCTACAACCCCACAGGTCAGCCCACAAAGGTGTCATGGTCTGTCTTTAAAAACTCAGCTAACAACTCCACCAAAGCTTTTTGGCATGGCTTTTGTTTCCAAGATAATGACCAGGTGGAGGGAGGGACTCTGCAAGGACTGGCCTTGCAGGGGCTGAGCTGGGGGGCAGTGGGGAAGCACAGAGCAGCCATCCACATACCTCTGTCCTTCCCATCCCCAAGGCACCCGGGGGGAACCAAGAGGCATGCCTCTGCCCTGTCCGCAAAGTCATCTCTGATGCAAGGCCCAAGATCCTCAGTAAGTAGTGGGCAGTGGGTGGGTGAAAGGGGAAGGAAGGAAGAGCTTAGTCACATCCTTCTGCATCTGTCCTATTGCGCTGGCAGATTTAACGAGCTGTGGAGTCAGACACCCTCACTTGGTAACCAGAGATCTCAGGCAAAGTCTCCTCACCTCTCTGAGCCTTAGTTTCCTCGTTGGTAAAATGGGGACAACACCTACTTGGAAGATTTTGAGAAGTCAAGCAGAGGCTGAGTCAGTATGAGCTGTTTTGGGGTTTTTTTTGTTGTTTTGGGGGGATTGTTTGTAGCTATAAATAATGAGAATACCACATGAGAAGCACAAACGGGGCCATTCATTTTTAGCTGTAAAAAAATAACAGCTAACATTTATTGAGCACTTTCCATGGACCACTTAATTCTTGCTGCTAAACCTGTGATGTAAGGACAGTGTTCTCACTTTGTAGACAGGCCCCTGGGCTTGGAAAGGTAACGTCTTGCCCCAGGTCCCACACGTAGGCAGTCACAGAGCTGGGGTTGGAACCGCACTTTTGTGCTCCAGGGGTCAAGAGGCCTTGCGGGGGAGTCCCTTCACCTCGTCAGGTCTCAGTTTTCCCTCTGTTTAGGGTGGGGGTTGAACTAGACATCTCTGTGAACCACAGGTCATGCCACATCAGGTGGGACAGTGAGTTGCTTCTGGACTTGCCTGCTGATGGTGGTGGTGACCTTCTGCAGTTTGTTGGTGCTGTGGGCACTGACCGTGAACAGCAAACCTCCAGGTGGCCCCTCCTCAGCGTCATGGCTACAAGAGTACTTCAGCTCTCCTGGCACCATCTCAGGCATCTTGCTATTCTGTACCTTGAGGGGGCTGGTGGACTGGGGTGAAGATGAAACGGGGAGAGTAGAAGGAACCAGAATGAAGGAAATGCACCCTGAGGGAGCCTTCAGCTCTGAGGGTTTGGTTACAAGGGTGTGTGTGTGACCATTCGTATGTGGTGGGGGCTGCAGGGATTTGCTCCCGTCCCCAAATCCTCCAGAGCCGTTGCCTTCTGCTGTGGAATTCCAAACATTTCCCATCAGATAAAGGTGGCTGAAAATACCCGGGACTTGTCTGGACTAGTTGGAGGCGGTGCTGGGGTGAGGAGGTTGAGGCCACTGGGGCACAGCCCGGCAAGGTCTGGCCCTCTGAGGAGCTGGCCCTGGTCACAGACATGCCCATTGCCCTTTTCCCCTGGAATCTGCAGGTTTGAGGGCAAGGCTCAGCAGGCTTTAAAGTGGAGGCAACAAGTTCTTCTACTCTAGAATGTTGCCTCCACCTTCCGCACTAAATTATTGGATCTTTTGGATACCCCTGAGAGAGAGCACAGGTAGTCACTTCTCTGCCCGTGTGTGAATTATTTTCATCCTTCTCATGCTGCAGCACTGGTAAGAGTCCTTTGAGATGATTCCCTTCATTTTACAGATGAGGAAAGTCCCAGACTTTCCCAGCATCCCAGACAGCGGAGTGGACTCACCCCAAGCAAGCCAGTGGCAGAGCTGCGACACGAAACCCACACCGGCTGATGCTCAGCCCATTGCTCTTTTTTTCACAGCATGCAACATTGATCAGCACCAGATGAGGGAATGAGGACAGCTCTGGGCAGAAAGGAGGAGGGAGTGGCTGCTTTGGACCATGGAGTATTTAGAGGCATAGACCCCAGAAAGAAGCAGTTTTAGGGAGGGGGTTGGCCCCAGAGACCAAGCCCCTGTTCCTTTTGTAGATTGCTACCCTAGTCCCTCCTACCTATTGCCTCAACACAATGCAGAAGGTGCCTTTTCCAGAACTTTCTCATGAGCCTGGGAGAACTTGGTGTCTGGGGAGCCCCAGGTACCCTGCCCAATCACCTGGTGTCTTGGGGCCTCCTCCTAGTTTTGCCAGGCAATGAGGGTGGGGATGAAGAGAGAGGGAACTGGCCTTCTTCCCTTCCCACCAGTCAGCCGAACTCATCAGCACCTTCTCTGGGCCCAGCACTGGGCTAGGCCTGGGGGACAGAGCTCGTGGTCAGAAATGAGCAACTCAGCACACTGGTGAGAGAGCCGAAGGAGACTTGGAAGGGGAGAGCAGGAGGCCTCCTTGAGGAAGTGGCCTGTAGGTTAAGACCTAAGAGATGAGGAGAGAGTTCGGCATAGGGACCAACATGAGCAAAGGTCCTGAGGCTGAACAGAACATGGCGTGTGAGGAATAAGCAGCCTGGCCCTTGACAAAGCTAAGGAAACCCTGCAGACCATGGAGAGAGCTCTAAGACTCAGGCTGAGCCTTGGTCTAATAATAAGAGCAGTATAATAGCTGGCATTTACTTAAAGTCTACTATGTGTCACGTATAGTTCTAAGCCCTTTATATGTATTACTGTTGAATTTTCACAATGTTCTTGTGAAATAAGTACATTTTTAATCCCCATGTTATAGATGAGGTCCAAAGCTAAACATCTTAGTCTAATTGCAAGACTTTTTGGGTACGTGCCTGTTCTTTGCTCTGGGAGCCCAGTTCGGTGGAGAAAAAGAAGTTAATTTGTCACCAGCCTTGGCTTCATCTGGATAGCACTGCCATTTTACAAATGAGGAAGCTGATACTCAGAGAGCAGCAGGATCTGGTCCAGGGCCTTCGGCAAGGCTGGCATAGCTTCCTCTGCCAGCTCATGTTGCCTTCTTGGGTAGCCCTTGGGACAGAGTTGGAGGAGAGCAGCAGAGGAGAGAGAGCCAGAACTAAGGCCCAGCCATGGCGGGAGGTAGAGGGAAAGAGGCAAAAGTTTTCCAGGAGAGCTGATCAGAGGGAAAAGTTTTCCAAAAGAGCTGTCCAAAGATGAAATGCTCCACACAGGAGGGAGGGAGCCCCTGCTCACAAGTGTGTAAGCAGAGAATGCCCTGGAGATACTCCATGAGTATGGACCATCTGGAGTGAAACAGACCTACTATGTGATCTGGATGTTCCACCTTTCTTTTTGTTTTTTTCCTTTCAGTTTTATTGAAATTTATTTGACATACAGTACCGTATAAGTTTAAAAGGTTTATAGCATAAAGGTTTACATACATCATAAAGTGATTACCACAGTAAGTTTAGTGAACATCTGTCATATCGTATAGGTACAAAATCAAATAGAAAAAAAATTTTTTTCTTATGATGAGAACTCTTAGGATTTATTCTCTTAAAAACTTTAATATATAACATACAGCAGTGTTAATTACATTTATCATGTTGTACATTACATCCCTAGTACTACTTTATCTTATAATTGGAAGTTTGTACCTTTTGACCACCTTCTTCCTTTCCCCTCCCCTCACCTCCCCCCAGCCCCTGCCTCTGGTAACCACAAATCTGATCTCTTTTTCTATGAGTTTGTTTGTTTTTTAAGTATAATTGACCTACAGCACTATATTAGATCCTGCTATACAACGAAGTGATTCGGTATTTCTATACAATTCAAACGGATCACCACAGTAAGTCTAGTTAAGATAAGTCACCCTACAAAGATACTACATAATTATTGACTATTATTCCCCATGCTGTACATTTCATACCTGAGACTCATTTATATTGCAACTAGAAGTTTGTATCTCTTAATCTCCCTCACCTATTTCTTTCCTCCTCCTAGCCCCCTCCCCTCTGTCAGACACCTGTTTGTTCTCTGTATCTATAACTCTATTTATGTTTTGTTATGTTTGTTCATTTGTTTTGTTTTGATTGAGATTCCACATATAAGTGAACTCATATAGAATTTGCCTTTCTGTCTGACTTATTTCACTAAGCATAATACCCTCTAGGTCCCTCCATGTTGTCACAAATGGCAAGATTTCATTCTTTTTTATGGCTAATATTCCGTTGCGTGTGTGTATGTGTATCATCTTGTTTATCCATTCATCTGTTGATGGACACTTCGGTTGCTTCCGTATCTTGGCTATTGCAAATAATGCTTCAGTGAACATAGGGGTGCATATATCTTTTCTAATTAGCGTTTTTGTTTTCTTCAGATAAATACGCAGGGAGTGGTATTGCTGGATCATATGGTAGTTCTAGTTTTAATTTTCTAAGAAATCTCCATACTGTTTTCCATAGTGGCTGCACCAGTTTACGTTCCCACCAGCAGTGCATGAGGGTTCCCTTTTCTCCACATCCCCACCAACACTTGTTATTTGTTGCCTTTTCAATAATAGCCATTCTGACAGGTGTGAAGTGATATCTCATTGTGGTTTTGGTTTGCATTTCCCAATGTTTTGTGATGTTGAGCATCTTTTCATGTGCCTGTTGGCCATCTGTATGTCTTCCTTGGAAAAATGTCTATTCAGATCCTCTGCCCATTTTGTAATCTGTTTATTTGTTTTTTTGAGTTGTATGAATTCTTTGTATATTTTGGATATTAACTGATTATCGGCTATATCATTTGCAGATATCATCTCCCATTCAGTAGGTGGCCTTTTTAGTTTTGTTGATAGTTTCCTTCACCATGTGAAAGCTTTTTAGTTTAATGTACTCCCATTTGTTTATTTTTGCTTTTGTTTCCCTTGCCTCAGGGGCCATATCCAAAAAACATTACAAATCAAAGAACATACCACCTGTGTTTTCTTCTAGGAGTTTTATGGTTTCAGGTCTTACATTTAAGTCTTTGATGCATTTTGAATTTATTTTTGTGCGTGGTGTGAGAAAATCATCCAGTTTGGTTCTTTTGTATGTAGTTGTCCAGTTTTCCCAGCGGCATTTGTTGCAGAGGCTGTCTTTCCCTGTTGTATCTTCTTGCCTCCTTTGTCATAGATTAATTGCCCGCATAAGTGTGGGTTCATTTCTGGTCTCTCTATTCTGTTCCATTGGTCTATGTGTCTGTTTCTGTGTTGGTACCATACTGTTTTGATTACTGTAGCTTTGTAGTATAGTTTGAAATTAGGGCGCATGATACCTCCAGCTTTGTTCTTCTTTCTCAAGATTGTTTTGGCTATTGGGGGTCTTTTGTGTTTCCATACAAATTTTATAATTATTTGTTCTTGTTCTGTGAAAAAAATGCCATTAGTATTTTGATAGAGATTGCACTGAATCTGTAGATTTGCACTCCACCTTTCTGCACCTCATCTGGGAAGTGAGGATGAGTTAGGGGTGAGCTTGAGCATCACATGGAAGGTTGGATGGGTATCTTGTAAGGTCACTTTTGAGTCTCTGACTCTGTTTCAAGGGTGAGCCTTGGTCCTTCTCACCCTGGACACTGGGAGAGGAATGAAAGGCTGTGGCCATCTACTCATGAAAGAATAGGGAGTTAGTTACCAAGGATGAGATGAGAGAGGATTGAGATGAGGGGAGTTCTCAGACTGCCAGGGAATGAATGCTTATGAGCAGGTAGCAGCTGCCCAGGAGCCATTAAGCATTTGGGCTCTGGAGCCAGACTGCCTGAATTCAGATCCCTACTCTGCAATTTATAACTGTATGGCCTTGGGAGGTCACTTGACCTCTCTGTGCCTGTCACCTCATCTGTAACTTGGAGAGTAATGATAGCACTTACTTCAGGGGTTATTATGAGGATTAAGTGAATTTGCATACATGACGAAGCTCTTAGCACCATGCCTGGTGCATGGTAAATGCTCGGTAAAGAGCAGCCATCACTCCCTGGGAAGGTGGTTGAGAGCCCCAAAATGAGCATCTGTGCCCCGAGTAAATGCTTTTCTGAATTATCTCTCTCTGCCTCCAAGACTAGCACTCCACTTCTGAGCTGAGGAGGTGGAGAGCCCACGCTCGCTCGCTCGCTCGCTCGCTCGCTCGCACTGCTCGGCGCGATAGCTTTCTCAATTCCCCAGCGGAGGTGTTATCTCCTCCCGGCACAACCACTTCCTTTTCTGAGAAGTAAGCACATCTGTCAGGCTTAGCGTCTTAGAACTAATGGTGGGGGAGGAGGGGAGGGAGGAGAGGCTGGCAGCTGACAGGGGCAGACTTAGAGAAAGATTAGCACGAAGTTTGCTGTGAGGATGCTCCAAATATTACCTACAGCCCGGATGGCTTGGGCCCCCCATGCCACCCTCCTCAGCCAGTAACACCAAGGTCACCTTGCTTTACCAAGTGCTTTCATCCCGTGGTCTCACTATCACTGCCTTGTGAGGTCAAAGCAGGAGAAACTAAGGCTCAGAAGTAGAGCAGCCTGCTGTGCCGCCCACAGCTGGGTTGGCTAGACTGAGGTGTCAGCCCAGCAATCTTGCAACCCATCTCTTTGCCCTGCCCCACTGAGCCGCCTCTCTGAGTTGCCCACATCCAGGCCCGTGTTCCCCAGGGTAGAGGAGAGAGACTGTGTTCCTCTCACATTGCTGAGGCCAACAGCTCCCCCAAGAAAGCCAAGGGAAGTGGATTCCAACCACAAACCTCACTTCTTCCTAGTCTCCGCCTGCTGCTCCCTGCCAAGAGAGTGATAAGACCTCTTCGTTTGCCCCACCACCCACCTTCCTGCCATCTCCTTGGGATCTCCTAGCAAGGCCTCATTTGTCTATTCAGCCGGCATTTATCAGCCTCTCCCCCGGGGAAACTGAGGCCAGGAGCAGAAAGTGACTCACGGCCTGCGCATGCAGGGCTGTGGTGAGGCCGGGTAAGGTACAGTCTTGATGTCCCTGGCACTTTCCCTGGGCTGCTAGGAGCCCCTTCCTCTTCTCCACCTACCTCTTTCCTGAAATAACCAAGCAGGAAGGAAGCAGTGGGCCTGGGCCCTCCAGAGTCACCCTAAAGGAAGGAAGGGCCCGTCTGGCAGAGGTGCTTGTTCTCCACTGAAGCCAGGACGGAAGGGTTTCACTTTCTCTCCTGGCCTTCGTCACATCCTTTTCCTGTGGCACCCAGTTCCCCTCAGCTGGCTAGGGGCCAGAACTCATTCATTCAGCTGGTGGCCTCAGGCCACCTTCTTCCTCCTAGAGGGACTCAGGGCTATAGGCCTGGCCCAGAATATGAACTGGCTTCTTTACTTATCCACTTGAGACAGGTCTCTGAGTATCTCTGAGCCTCGGCTTACCTGGGCTTAGAGTGAGGACCTCCTTCAGTAACAGAAGTGCATGCACCTGGCCCATGATGGGGCCTTGAGGCGAATTAATCCTTTTTAAAGTGAGCAAAGTGCGGTGTAGAGGATAGGAGCAAAGGCACTGGAGCCAGATTGTTGGTGCAGGCAACCCAGCCATGTCACCAGGTCACTGTGTGACCGTGGGCAAGTCACAAATCATCTGTGGGCCTCGGGTCCGTCAGCTGTATGCTGGGTTAATAGTAGTACCCACTGGCCGACAGAGCGTAGAGACAGTTAAATAAACTAATCCACAGAAAGGGCCAAGAAGAGTGTCTTGCAAGGTAAGTGCTCGGGAAAAGTCAGCCACTGCTGCCGCCACTGAAGAGGCTAGTTCTCTGTGGGTGGAGACAGCAGGGACCCAAGATGGCAGGACTGGAGGGACCCAAGATGGCAGGACTGGACATCAGAATGAGCAGGAAGCCAGAACTCAGACAAATCCCAGTCCTACCACTTCCTAGATAGAGCTTGTGGGGAAACGCTGAAGCCTCCATCTTCACGTCTGTAGAATGAGGCTCTGATAAATGTTCTGAGGATTAACTGAAAGTAGTCATTCATTTGTTCATCTCAAATAGGTTCCTTTAGAACGACACCTGCTATGTTCCAGGTACAGCACCAGGTTCTTGAGGTACAAGTGACAAAAATTACACGCAGTCTAGTGGGGGAGACAGGACAAAAAACAATCACTCAAGTGAATGTGATTGTGCAGTCACTCAAGTGAATGTGATTGTGATTGTGCAGGGAGTATGGCCTCCTTGGAGTAAAGCGCTTTAGCTCAGTCCCTGGCACAGGTAAAACATTCAGCTGTGTGATAAGGTCAGCTGCCATAATAACAGATATTTTATTGTTATTTAAAAAGTGAGGACACTATGGGCTGGAGAATCTAAGTAACCTGCTCAAAGTCACACTGCTAGGAAGAAGCATGGAGACGTGGGAGGTGAGAGAGGAGAAGGGTGGGGAGTGGAGGACTGACTGGATTCAAGCAGGAACTGCTCTCCAGCCCCTGGCAGGGCGGGTGGTCCGCTGGCACTCGGGCCACTGCCCCAGGGGCACTGCTGTGCCAGCCTTTCTCCTGACTTCTCCAGGGTTGCAGGGGGCCGCGGGATAACCTGCATTGTGCAGTTGGCTGTCTCTGGGCAGAGATCTAGCTGAAGCCAGTCTGTGCCTGTCTGGATGGACCCCTGGCTTCAGACATGGTCCTTGGTCCCTGCCTGCACGGAGCCCCCAGACTGATGGGCAAGACTGACATACAGAGGGCCTCAACCTAGGGACGCCCCTGCCTCTCCTTCCCGCCTCAGGGCCTTTGCACTTGTTGCTTCTGGTGGAACATGCTCTTTTTCACCCGAGATTTTTAGTCCTCCCTTGGCCACTGCCACCTAGTCATTCAGGTCTCAGTTTAAACCTCGCTTCCCCAGAGAGGCCTTTTCTGGCCACTCCACCTACATCAGTCCCCTGGTATTCTTTATCACCTGCCCAGGACTTACTGTCTTCAAAACCTCATCATATCTGAAATTGTCTTGCTTCTTATTCTCTCTGCTTACCACTAGGACAGTGTTTCTCAACCTTTTTCTCTCTTCACCACTTCCCACAAAGGAGTCCTTTTAGACATGTTTGTCCTAATTGCCCTGCCGTAACTTTGAATACCACAGCTGTACTGTGATCTCTTTCTGTGCTAGGCCCCCTGCCCCCCACCAATGGAGAATGCATGGACTAGAACGTAAGCTCTGTGAAAGTAGGGACCTTATTTGTCTTGTTCACTGCTGTGTCTCCGGTACTGGGCCTGGAGCGTGGTAGGCACTCAGTAGTTAACGGTGTGAACGAAGGTCCAGAAACTCTGGGAGCACAAAGGAGACAGTCCTCGTGGAGTTGAAGAGGGATAAATGGGGAAGTCTTCTCGGAAGACGGGACTCCAAAGTGGAGTCGTGTAAGCTGAGTAGGGTTGGCTGACTGAGGAAGGGAGGTGTGGGGAGCGTAACCAGTTAAAGGACACAATGCTGGCAAAGGCACAGGGGCATGAAACGCTCCGGAGTGTGGGACTGGGCCACTCCACGCATGTGGCCAGGACTGTTGGAGGGAGGACCTTGAAAGTGGCCCCCACCTTAGCTTCTCCTGGGGACCCTGGTTCTTGTCTCGCCACTCTGAAGGGCCCCGATGCTAGAGGGTTGAGTCCAAGCTCTACCACAAACAGGCTGTTTGAAACTGTAGAGTGCGCGAATGGGTTGGCCTTGTTGACTTGGGGGTCTGCCAGCCTAGGAGTCCACGGTTCTCCCATGGAGGTCATTAGCCACTGCCTGTCCCCAGTGGTCCTGAAAACCCCACATGGATCCCATGGTAGTGGTCACAGCTACAAAGAGAAACTTGCCCCACTTTTGCCCTAACCCATGCTGAGGATGGGTCTCCTGAAAGTCTCTGTGACATCAGAGACCTCCCTACAGCCCACTCTTACGTCTGAGCCCCTGTCCACCACGCCAGCTCTGGCTCGTAGCAGTGGGGGCTTATCTCTGCTTTTCCAGACCAGGGCAGCTCCGCAATCCTGTTTATTTATCCAGAGCAGGCGCCCGCTGAGAAAATGGCTGTGTTTGTTTCCAAGTGTGTCGTGTGAACCGTGGGCTAAATATACCCACACCACTGCCTCCCCGGCACCCGCCCTGGAACAGCACGCCCCATTTTGCTCTTGCTGTCTCTGCAAAAGCAATCCCCAGAATCCTCTCTCCCCCTTCCCTAGGAGAAGGAGCTTCTGAAATGGAGATGAAGGTTGTCCAACCGTGAATGCATGGGGGCGGGGTGCTGGGCAGATCAGAGCCTTGTCTCTGTGGCACCGACAGGAGAATGTTCCCGCCACCCTAGAATAACTGTTCCTGCACAGTGAGTGCTTTGTGCCTTGCAGGGGCAGGGCCTGTTTACTCCAGCTCAGCCTCAGAGCTGAAAATTTCCTGTGGCTGCCAGCCCTCTACTTCAGGAAAGTTCCCATCGAGGGAGCCAGGCCTTTCCCACTTTGGCTGCAACCCAATGTCCCTGGTTTCTTGTGGGACAGTTGGGCCCCTTGGGATAACCCAGAGCCTTCTGGCCATGGCCTCCCTCTCCCATGCTCCCCACAGCCCGGGACTCTCCCTCATCACAGATGAATCTTTTTTGTGACTTCACCTGGGCCTACTTCACTTGGGACCAGAAAAATTTTAGTTCCTGTAAGAATTTTCTGGTCTGCCAACACCGATGTAGGCTAACCAAGATGAAGGCCAAAGAGTAAGGACGCTGGCTGCTGCCCCTGCCCCTGCCCTTCTCTCCCCAGACCCAGGGCTCCACCTCCACTGCAGCCCCCCACATAGGGAGGTGTCCTGCTGTAGCAGCACTTGGGTTGGGGCCAGGCAGTCCTGGGTTTTGATCTAGCTCTGCCACCTGTTAGCCAGGTGACCCCAGGCAAGGTCTTTCCGACTCTAAACCTCAGTTGTTTCACCTGTGAAATGGGGCTCAGATCGCTACATCTGGGGATTCTGATGAAGATGAAGTGGGATGACAATGTCTGGCACTTAGAAGACATGTAAGACCTGTGTTCTACTCATGTATTTATTGAGCACCAACTATGTGCCAGACACTGTTCTGGGTATATAGAAACAAGACAGGCTCTCTGCCTCATCAAGCCATGACTACTGCAGGAGACAAGTCAAAACAAAGACCAAGGGTAGGCTCTGCTTCTGAAAAGTGCTGAGAAGGAAAATAAAGCAAGGTAAGGGGATAGGTAGAGAGAGATCAGGGTGGTGGGTACCATTTTAGATAGGGTGGCCAGGGAAGGCATCTCTGAGGAGATCACATTTGAGCAGAGTTAGGAGTGAAATGAGGGAGCCTGGGGTCAAGTGCTCCAGGCAGCAAGGGCAGCAGGTCCCAAGCTCAGCGGATGTTCAAGGAACAGCAAGGAGGCCAGTGCAACTAGAATGCAGTGTGCAGTGGGGAGGGGCCGAGTCCTACCGGACCTCGCTGGCCGTGGTGAGGACTTGATTCTGTGTGTGATGGGGAGCCTTGGAGAGCTTGAGATGGTGGAGTGACATGGTCTGAATGGTGGGGTTTTCCCCACCTGCCTGCCTTCCCCTCCCAATGCCTTTTCCCCAGTAGATGGTGAGCTTTCTGGAAGGGCTCTGGCTCATGCATCACTGCTACCTCCCTAATGGTTTAATAAATGTTACGGATTCTTTGAGTCAAGGTGGCAGCTCAGTGCGCATGGCCCTCTGCTAGGTACCAGGGACATGAACAGATATGACGCTGGCTTTCTAAGTGCAAGGGAAAGCTGTTGGTGTGCCACGATCTGACCTGTGTTTTAAAAAATCTTGGCGTGGAGTTAAGGGGATGTCATCAAGACTAGAAGTAGGGCCCAGCAGATATCACAATGAGCAAACTGGCCGGGTGGGACCTGGGGCCAACCAGAAATGGCAGGCGCTGTCTGAGGGAGCTGCCTGGTGGCTCAGCCAGTCGAGCCCAGGTAGAGGTGTGGGCCCACGATGTGAGTTCTTGGTGGAGAGGCAAGAACACAGTCTCTGGAACCAGCCAGTGATCTGTTCCCTCCCTAGGCACACAAAGCACACTGATTTCTAGGCACCAGGTTTGGATTCTGGTTCCACCACAGAGTTGGGTGACCTGATCAAGTCCCTCAGTGCTCAGAGGCCAGACTTCCTGGTCTGTCAGTGGGGAGAGACAGCATTGCTGAGAGGATTAAAGGACAAATAGGGTGCGAAGCACACTCATTAAAGGGTGCTCCAAGCTCCCCTCTCCCTGCGCCACAGGCTGACTCCACCCCAGGCCAGGTCATTTAACCCACTGCCCCTCCTTCCCTGGATCACGTGCTTCCCTCCTGACTAGCTTCAGGGAGAGGGCTGTTGCTCACCTCCTCCTGGGCCCAGGGTCACACCCCCTGGGGTGGGGGACAGGGCCTCATAGACCCCATCCCAGTCCTGCATTGTTGTTACCCTCTCTACTCTGCCCTGCTCTGCCCACCCATCAGTCTGCCCTGGTCAGAGGCTCCCTCCAGATCTGCTCTGCTCCTGAATCACTCTGGGAATTTAGCCCTGTCTCTTTTCTCTCCCTCCCTCCCTCTGTTGCAGCAGTGGAAAGGCTGAGGCCTGGTGGTTCTGCACCACCCTTGGGCTCAACTCCAGGCTCGTCCGAGGCTTCCAGAGCACACGTGGTCTAGCTCTCGCTCACCCCTGCACGCTCATCTCCCTTCTCCTCTCCACCCGGCTCCAGCCCCCTGACCTCCTGTCAGTTCCCTGACCCTGCCCATCTCTTTCCCAACTCAGGTTCTGAAGTACTACTTCCTAGCTGTCTGACCTTGGACAAAACTCTTTCCCCACTCCGCACCTGTTTTCTCAGCAATAAAATGGGTTGGTTATCCCCAACTGAGGGTCAGGAAGAAGGGCAGCCCTTAACCCTTTATCTGGCCCAGAGTGAGCATGGACGGCTACAGTTTTTCATTTCACCAAGGCCGTCGCATGCAGATGGTCCCCCTTTGTCCCAGCCACATTACTGTTGAGGACTCGAACAGCATGTTCCCTTCTCTTCTGTCTCCCTGCAGGACACTTTCGTGGAACTCTACGGGAACAATGCAGCAGCCGAGAGCCGGAAGGGCCAGGAGCGCTTCAACCGCTGGTTCCTGACGGGCATGACTGTCGCTGGCGTGGTTCTGCTGGGCTCGCTCTTCAGTCGGAAATGACCAGACACTGACCACCCACTCACCCGCCCACCGCCATCCTGCCCTCACCACAGCCCTCTGTCCAGCCACCGTTGCCACCAGGAGAACCACTACATGCAGCCCACGGCCACCCACACATCACAGGGTTGGGCCTAGACCTGGTCCCCGCAGTTAGTTTTCTAGAATTTACCATGCTTCTGTGAAAGCCGCCTTCCCCGACACCTCAGTTCTCCCGGCCTCAAAACCCACAAAATTTCCCCAGAATCTGCCCCGTGGAAGCTGACGGGTTTGGGGGGATTGTGACTGGGGGCTGCAGTGCCCTGCCTGTTTGGTGGAACTCCCTGCCCCCTTAGCCTCCCTGAGGATGCTTTCCTGCCAGGGAGCTGGAAAGTTAGAAAACTTTTCCCCAGAAAAAGAGACTAGATTGCCTTCATTTTGATGTTTGTGGCCTCAGAATTGATCATTTCCTGTCTCTCCCTCCTCCCGGACCTGGGCACCCCTTCCATTTATCCCCACCCTCCAAGAGCCGCTTAGGGGCCACTTCTGACTAATTAGGGATTCAGGCTGCTTGGGATAAAGAAACAAGGACCAGGACCCCCTCCCCACCTCTGGCCTGGCCAAAGTCCCTACCCTCAATCCCAGTGTCCTCTAGAGGCCTCTGGCTAGAGGCCAGCTCCACCTGGGATGGGGGAGCTGTAGCTGCAGGAAGCACCCCATGCCAAAGCTCGGGTGGCCCTTGCAGTTGAGCACCACCCCAGTTCCCTTCCCCTTCCCCTTCCTCGGCTCCCATGACCACGACTGAGGGACCGACTGGGCCCAAGATAGGTGCCCCAGAGCTGTTTATGGCCTCAGCTGCCTCGCTTCCTGCAAGGAGATCGTCCTGTGGCACCTTTGCCTTGGTCTGCTGCCCATGTGGTTCAGGGGCCTCCCCCCAGAGGTGAGGGGGAGCCACAGGGAACAGCTGTGGGAGCCCTGGGGTCTTCCCTACCTCAGGCAGGAAGGGCAGGAAAGAGAGCCTTGTGCATGGGGTGGAGGTAGGGCTGGCTGGAGGGGCCAGTCCTGCCTGGCCTGAACAATTTGTGCCCCACCCCCGTTCAGCCTGGGCAGCCGGGCTGCCAAGGTCAGGGTGGCCTGGCCAGGAGCTCTTCAGGCCTCCCTCTCTCCTCTGCTCCACCCATGGCCTGTCTCATCCCTGGGGGTCCTGGCCTAGCCCTGGCCACCCCGGGCTCTCTGCTGTACATATTTGAGACTAATTTTTATTCCTTGTGAAGATGATATACTATTTTTGTTAAGCGTGTCTGTATTTATGTGTGAGGAGCTGCTGGCTTGCTGTGCGTGTGCACGTGGAGAGCTGGTGCCCGGAGATTGAACGGCCTGATGCTCCCTCCCCTGCCCTGGTCTGGGGAAGCCAGCTGGGGGTCCTGGCTCCTGAGGGGCACCTGTCCCTCCCCCAATCCCCACCCCACACTTGTTCCAGCTCTTTGAAATAGTTTGTGTGAAAGTGAAAGTGCAGTTCAGTAATAAACTGTGTTGACTCCGTGAACAAAGGGCCTGGGCTCTTGTGTGCCCTGGGACAGGGAAAGGAGGGCATGCTTGGCTGGCAGAGGGGCTGCAGGAGAGCTGGATACCAGTGTTGGCTCTGCTGCTCTCAGGGGAGGACCTTGGACAAGTCCCTTCCTCCCTCTGGGCCTGAATTTCTCCACCTGTACACTGGCGTTTTATTGAGCACCTGCTGTGTGCTGGGCATTGGGCCTGTGTATTAACAGGACAGACACAGTCCCAGCCCTCAGGAGCTGACATTCTAGTGGGAGAAACAGTCAAATGGCCACTTGGCGAGTGTTTACTGAGCCCTGCTCTGTGCAGGCACAGTCCTAGGCTCTGGGGATCCTGCAGGGAACAAAGCCCTTGCCTTTATGGAGCTTCCATTCTGGTCGGGGAGACAGCCAGACGAATACAAGGATGGCTGGCTGTTGCAGGGCAAAAGTGGAAACAGGGTGACCCTGAGGAAGCATGGCAAGACATGAAGGACCTAGTGGGGACGGAGGTTCGAAGGAGTCAGACTTGAGATAACATTTTAAAGATAATCCCACAAGATCAGCTGATGTATTGGAGAGAGCTCTAGGAAGAAAGAGGAACCAAGGGTGATTTTGAGGTTTTGAAATAATGATATTATTATAATCACAAAATGAAGCACACATCTGAGGCCAGTGCAACACAAGAGGCTCATAGTGAGTGCTCTAACAGCATTTAATACGGAACCTGAGCCTGTCTGGGAGTCAGGGAGGGCTCCCTGGAGGAAGTGATATCAGAGCCAGGGCCTGAAGAATTATAAGAGCTATCCAAAAGAAGCAGGGAGGCAAGAAGAGTGGTCCTGGTGAAGAAGCAAATGCACAGGATGAGCAAGAGTTTTCTCCGGGTTGAAGAAAAGTTGGTGTGTCTGGGGGCTCCTGGGTCAATATGATGCCAGACAGGTGGGATGAGGGGACTGTACTTGGTCCTGAGGGCAGTGAGAGCCAGAGAGAGGTTGTCAGGGAGTGCTACACCACTTAGAGCCCCCAAAGCACCCTCTGGCTGCTATGTGAAGAAGGCTCTGGAGGGGGAGCAGAGTGGAGAAGCCATGGCTTTGTTAATGCTCCAGTTCTGAGAGTGGACAGGCCAGGGATGTATCCTGGGTTGCCATTCCTGGTCTTTGGGCAAGTTACCTAGCCTCTCTATGCCCTAGCTTTCCCATCTATGAAATGGGTAGGATAGCAGTACCCATCTCAAGCGATTGTGGTTAAAATTGAATAAGATAACGAAGACTGGAAGTTGAGGGGGGAGGCATCGATGACCCCGCCATCAAGCGGACCCCCAAGAGGAAGAAGGAGGTGCTCCACACGGAGCTCCGCGTGGCTGTAGCCGGAGGTCGGGGAAGGGCCTGGGAAAGGGAGCAGGACTCCAGAGGCAGTCGCTCCGGCCGGGGGGGGCGGGCCTGGAGGCGGGGGACCTGCCTCGGGTGCTCCTCCCTGCCCGCCTCCAGTAGCGAGCTTGACTGCCCCCTGGTGGCCGGGCGCTGCCAGCTGAAAGCCGCTCCCACCCCAGATGCCCTTGCGCAGTGCCCACGACCTCTGTCTCCCGCCTGACCAGCTTTCCGTGGCGTCCTCCATCCTCTGTTCTGCTCACCAGAAGGACGTCTACACTACCACCCCTTGGGTACCGGATTCACAGCTTGCCACGGCTCTCTCGGGGCTCAAGCTCACCATTCTCCAAAGCCTCCAGGCTCCCGCCACCTCTAGGCCCACGACGCTGGCCCCCATCCCTTATCCTAGCCACTCAAGTCCCCTCCCCAGCTTCTTGAGATCCTTCCAGAAACGTCTTTTCACATAATAAATATAAATATATTCTGATCCTTTTTTTTTTCAAAAATGGTAACAGATACACTGCCTTGCTTTTCCCACCTAAATAGTGTATCTTATAGAAGTTTCCATGTTCATACACAAATCTCCCACTGTTGTGCAGCTTCAACAGTTAAATCATGGCAGATTCATTCTTTTTTCTAGCCATGTAATATTCCCCATTTTTTTTAACCAGACCTTGAACTCAGTGATTCCAACCTTAAACATGCCATGGCACACACATAAAATATTGGAAATGCACACTGAGGAAAAGCTGGAAGTGGTTTTGGACTGTCTATATGGGTTCTGGGGAAAAATTCATTCCATTTCTATATATTTTTATGATGAGAGATGAAATACAACATATTTCATCAGATATGAAGAATTAACTTTGATTAATATATCTAAATAGACTATTTAAATTTTTTCCTTGAGACACTTAATCTTGTTCCTATGAACATAACTTTTTCTTTTTTTTTTGGGGCGGGGGTGGTATGCGGGCCTCTCACTGTTGTGGCCTCTCCCGTTGCGGAACACAGGCTCCGGACGCGCAGGCTCAGCGGCCATGGCTCACGGGCCCAGCCGTTCCGCAGCATGTGGGATCTTCCCGGACCGGGGCACGAACCCGTGTCCCCTGCATCGGCAGGCGGACTCTCAACCACTGCCCCACCAGGGAAGCCCAAAATTTTAAAATATATAACATAATGTAATGGCCTGGCCTGCTACATTTGTCTTACACGTTTTAATTGGTTTGTAAATTTGTTACTGAGTGGGAAATGGCCAGTGCCCGCATCAGCTTGGCTTAAATTGCACTGGTGTGAAAAATACTCCCCCGAAACCCCAACCCCCTACACCCCACCAAGCAAAACAAAACAACTGTGCCCTGTCCAATTGCACTGTAAACACAATAACAATAAACAAAAACAATGATAAGGCCCTTATTTGCAAACTATTTATGTGGTGGGATATCCCCCAGCAGCTAGTTGGCCATCCCTTTTAGGAACATCAATCTCTCCTAGGCTTTGTGCCAAGCTCCCTGGGCACCTGGAAAGCAAACTCCTCCAGTGGCTCCATGGAGTTTGTGGAGGGTCCTTGTGGAGGGTGGGTGGCCCTCCTAGATGGGTGGCCATATGCTGTGCAGGTGATCACTGCTGTTAGGTGTCCAGGAAGGAAGAGCCCAAACTTGGTCATGCTCAGCTCATCCTGGTGGAACAGTGGGAGCCGCAGGAGAGACAGGCTGTGTAGTGGTTAGTAGCTGGACTCTAAAACCAGATTTCCAGGGCTAGCTGGGTGCCCTGGGACAAGTGACTTAACCTCTCTGTGCCTGAGTTTCTTCACCTGTAGAATGGGAATGATAATTATACCTACCTGATGGGTGGTTATGCAGATTTATTTATTTATTTATTTTTAAAGAAGATGTTGGGGGTAGGAGTTTATTTTTTTTTAATGCTTTTTTTTTTTTTAAAGAAGATGTTGGGGGTAGGAGTTTATTAATTAATTTACTTATTTTTGCTGTGTTGGGTCTTCGTTTCTGTGCGTGGGCTTTCTCTAGTTGTGGCGAGCGGGGGCCACTCTTCATCGCGGTGCACGGGCCTCTCACTATCGCGGCCTCTCTTGTTGCAAAGCACAGGCTCCGAACGCGCAGGCTCAGTAGTTGTGACTCACGGGCCTAGTTGCTCTGCGG
Organism: Physeter macrocephalus; assembly: GCF_002837175.3. Classification (NCBI taxonomy): domain Eukaryota; kingdom Metazoa; phylum Chordata; class Mammalia; order Artiodactyla; family Physeteridae; genus Physeter; species Physeter macrocephalus. Next base: position 68,123 of record NW_021145610.1, read on the forward strand.
CATGTGGGATCCTCCCAGACCAGGGCTCGAACCCGTGTCCCCTGCATTAGCAGGCAGATTCTCAACCACTGCTCCACCAGGGAAGCCCGGTTATGCAGATTTAATGCTAATTTCATGCTTGTAAAGTGCTTAAGAAGGGTTTCTGGCACCATAAATATTATACAAACTTCATCAGTGTATGCTGTCAGACCTCCCACCCCTCACCACCAGTGCTCTGGGGACCCCTGAGGTGGCTAGTCTGGGGGCTAATTCTAACCTTATTATGGATACCCCCCAAATGCAAAGCCTAAAATAAGGATTCAGGTATAAGTAGTTTAAAAGGTCATCCCAGGGTAGTGGGGACAGTGAGTCAGGGAAGGACAGGAAGTCAACAGAGGATGCAATGATGAATAACCTGCCAACTCAGACAATGGGGCTCCTTCCCAGGGGATCCTTGAAAGACCCGTGGAACATTCTAGGGGAGAGAACACGAGTTATTTATACACTAACTCCCATCCCTCATCAGCTGAGGGCTGCTCCTAGGTCATTTCTCCGCAGTATTTGGCACTTCCTTCCTGCCAAGCGTAAACCTATGGTCAAGGAGGCACAGGCACCTGTTTCTTGAGTGAGAACTGTCCACCAAAGCTGCACTTGACCTTCGAGGGTGTTCTCAAGGCACATGGCGGGGGTACCATCACATCTACCACAACGTATGAAACTTGGTAGCATATCAGTTGGAAAATTCTGCTTGAGGGAGGAACAACTGGTAGTTAGCCACTTTCGCTAATCCAAACAATACACAATAAACAATCTCACTGATCCATCATTTTGCACACGCGTGTGTGTATCCACAGGATATTCGTAGAAGTAGAATTGCTGGGCCATTTGTCATTTGGAAGGGGACACCCAAAACCGGAATCCTGTAAAACTGCCTGTCTCCTGCACACTTGCCAACATCCATGTTAACACTCTTTGACCTCTGACAATCTGGCTGATGAAAAAATAGTATCCCATACTTTTAAATGTCATGTTCAAACCTCTAATTGAGGTTGGCATCTTTTAATAAGTTGAAAGCCGTCTGTACCCCTAATAAGTTAATGAATCTACACAATGACCAACGAAGGCTGCCAATGGCACACAAAGACAGTGAGGCAGCATGTGCCTCCTGGCAAAAGAACACCCATGAAATACTCTTGCCAAAAAGTCAAATCTGCATCGGACCAAAGCCTCTAAATGTGACCACCACTGATGGAAAATGCAGGGGACAGAGGGACACAATAAATGATACATGGGAATGCAATCAGTAAAATGCAGACTGGGGGAAACTCCTCAGGACAGATGACCCCCCTCTGTACTTCCATGTCTGGGAAGATGGAGCAGAGGAGCTTTCCCCTATTTCTCCTGCTAAGTAAAACTAAAATCCCTGGACATTGTATATGCAACAAGCGTAAGAAAACTCTGAAAGGTAAAGAGAAGGCAGGCTGCACAGGGACCTCAGGACCTGAGGAACAACACGATGGTGAGTTCCCTAGTTTATCTCTCTGCCTCAGAGACCCCAGACTTGGGGCCAAAGAAGCTGGAGTGGACTACCCAAAAAAGCCAATGGGCACAGAAAAGAAAAAACAGCCCCAACCAAAGCCAGCTCTCTCTATTCAAAGGATTAGGAAAGGATCATCCTAGCAGGACAGAAAAGTTTTAGACAATAACAGCTCTACTCCAGCCAAATACCACTAAAAAAACTATGAAGACTACGGCCAGCCACATCAGCAAAGGCTGAGTGGGGAGCCTAGGCTTCCAGGCTAATTCAAGGTGCCCTGACCCCACTCCCACCAATGTGGGGTGTTGTGAGATAAGGCCAAGGGAGCCAGGACTTTCATCTCTGCTGGCCAGTTAATGAGCCCTCACCTGCTACGCCCTCTCCCCACAATGTCAATGGAGACCACATTGGGAGCCTGGAATTCCACCCCTACCTGGCAATAATGAAAGTGGGTAAAGAGACATAAAGAAAGGTAAGCTTTCTACACTTCACTCAAATGGGGAAAATGATAACATCAGTAGACTGTGACAAATTATGTATATGTAATGTAATACCCACAGCAACCACTAAAAAAGCTGTACAGACATACTTGAAAACACTATAGATGAATTAAAACGGAATTCTAAAAAACAATCTTCAAATAACCCACAGGAAGGCAGAAAAAAGAAAACAGGGAAATGAATAACAAAGAGAACACACAGAAAATTAGGAGAGATGTCTTAACGCATCAATAATTATATTAAGTTTAATGGTCTAAATATACCAGTTAGGGCTTCCCTGGTGGCGCAGTGGTTGCGCGTCCGCCTGCCAATGCAGGGGAACTGGGTTCGCGCCCCGGTCTGGGAGGATCCCACATGCCGCGGAGCGGCTGGGCCCGTGAGCCATGGCCGCTGAGCCTGCGCGTCCGGAGCCTGTGCTCCGCAACGGGAGAGGCCACAGCAGTGAGAGGCCCGCATACCACAAAAAAAAATAAATAAATAAAAAATAAAAAATAAATTAAAAAAATAAATATACCAATTAAAAGACAGATATTGGCAGAGTAAATTTACAAAACCAACTATATGTTGTCTCTAAGAAATCCTTTTAAAATATATAGACAGGGACTTCTGGTGGTGCAGTGGTTAAGAATCCGCCTGCCAATGCAGGGGACACGGGTTCGAGCCCTAGTCTGGGAAAAGCCCACATGCCGCGGGGCAACTAAGCCCGTGTGCCACAACTACTGAGCCTGTGCTCTAGAGTCCGCATGCCACAACTACTGAAGCCCGCCCAGAGCCCATGCTCCGCAACAAGAGAAGCCACTACAATGAGAAGCCTGTACACCGCAATGAAGAAGCCACTCGCCACAACTAGAGAAAGCCCGCACGCAGCAATGAAGACCACAGCCAAAAATAAAGAAAATTAATCTTTTTAAAAATATAGATAGATAGATATAGGCAGGCTGAAAGAAAAAGGATAAAAAAATATATCATGCAATCAACAATCAAAGGACAGCAGCAAAACTGATGGAACTAAAAAGAGAAAGAGACAAATCACAATTAATACCCTTCTTGCAACAAGTGATAGAACAACTAGACAGAAAGTGACCAAAAATATAAAGAGTTCAACAACACCATCAACCATCAGGATTCGATTGACATTTATAGAACACTTAACACATTCTTTCCAAGTGCCCATTAAATATATACCAAGATAGACCATAGTGTGGGCCATACAAAAACCTCAATAAATTTTAAAGAATTGAAATCATACAAAGTGTGTTCTTTGACCACAGTGGAATCAAACTAGAAATCAGTAAGAGAAAGATAACATGAAAATGTCCACACACTTGGAAACTAAACAACATAATTCTAAATAACTCATTGGTCAAAGAGGAAGTCTCAAGGGAAATTAAACAATACATTGAACTAAATGAAATGAAAATACAAGATATTAAAATTCGTGGGACAGAGTTAAAACAGTGCCAAGCGGGAAATTTAGGCAATAAGTGTATACATCACAAAAGAGAAAAATTCTCAACTCATTAATCTAAGTTCTCACCTCAAGATGTAGAAAAAGAAGAGCAAAGTAAATTCAAAGCAAACAGAAAGAAGGAAATAATAAAGATAAAAGCAGAAATCAGTGAAATTTGAAGACATATGAAGAAATCAAGAACTCTGATAAAGACAACTACATAGGTAATATAAAAGGAGTATTAATGTATTTTTGGTTTGTAACTCTATTTCCTACATGATTTAAAACACAAATGCATAAAATATTAGAAACCTGGGACTTCCCTTGTGGCACAGTGGTTAAGAATCCGCCTGCCAATGCAGGGGACACGGGTTCGAGCCCTGGTCCGGGAAGATCCCACATGCCACGGAACAACTAAGCCCGTGTGCCACAACTACTGAGCCTGTGCTCTGGAGCCCGCGAGCCACAACTACTGAGCCCATGTGCCACAACTACTGAAGCCCGTGTGCCTAGAGCCCGTGCTCCACAACGAGAGAAGCCACCACAATGAGAAGACCGCTCACTGCAACGAAGAGTAGCCCCCGCTCGCTGCAACTAGAGAAAGCCCGTGCACAACAACGAAGACCCAACGCAGACAAAAAATTAAAAAAAAAAAGTTTAGAAACCTATGTTATCAGGGCACACAATGTATAAAGGTACAATTTTTGACAAATATAAAGGGAGAGGTACAGAGCTGTATAGGAGAAATTTTTATGTTATTGAAGCTAAGCTGGTAACAATTCAAACTAAGTAGTTATAAATTTAAGATGTTAATTGTAATTAACTGTAACCATTAAGAAAATATCTTTTAAAAATATACACAAAAGGAAATGAGAAGAATTAGAGGACTTTGGGACCTCCCTGGTGGTCCAGTGGTTAAGACTCTGTGCTCCCAATGCAGGGGGCCCGGTTCAATCCCTGGTTGGGGAACAATGCCACAACTAAGAGCCTGCATGCCACAACTGAAAAGATCCCGCATGCTGCAACAAAGATCCCACGTGCCGCAACTAAGACACGGTGCAGCCAAATAAATAAATATTAAAAAAAAAAAGAAAAGAAATAGAGGACTTAAGCAAACTACAAACCAATTAGACTTAACAAACATCTATAGGACGCTTTACCAGCAACAGCAGAATACACATTCTTTAGTGCATATGAAATTTTCTCCAGGATAGACTATATGTTAGATTGCAAAACAAGTCTCTATAAATTTAAAAGATTGAAATAATATAATGCATCTTCTCTGACCACAGTGAAATAAAACCTGAAATCAGTAACAGAAGGAAAATTGGAAAATATACAAATATGTGGAAATTAAACAACACACTGTTAAATAACCAGTCAAAGAAGAAATCACAAAGGAAATTAGAAAATACTCAGAGACAGATGAAACATAACACACCAAAACTTATGGGATGCAGTAAAATCAGTGCTCACAGGGAAATTTATAGCAATAAATGCAACTTTGATGAATGGACCAATTTCTTGAAAAGTACAACCTACTGCAACTTACCCAGAATGAAACAGATAATTTGATAGCCTTTTAAAAGCTAAGATAATTGAATTTGCAATATAAAAATTACCCCACCCCACCCCACCCCCAAATCTCCAGGCCCAGATGATTTCACTGGAGAATTCTACCAAATGGTTAAAGAAAAAGTAACACTATTTCTAGATAATATTTTCCAGAAAATAGAGGGAAGGGAATTACCCTGATACCAAAACCAGACAAAGATTCAGATGACCCCCTGAAACCTAGATTTAAGGTTGATCCTCATTCCAAGAAAATTCAAATAAATAAAAATGTTTGAGACAATCAGGGAAATCTGCATACTGAATGGATATTTGATATTAAGGAAATGTTAAGATTTTTTATGTCTAGTCATAGTATTTTGGTTATGTATACTAACACAGTCCTTATTGACATACTGAAATATTTATGAATGAAATGATATGATGCCTGGGATTTATTAAAATAATTCAGGGGCAGGGGTGGGAAAATGAGGACCATGAGCTGATAATTGTGGACTCCCGGGAGACACATGGAGGTTCATTAAACTATTCTCTTTTGTATGTTTGAACTTTTCCTTAAGAACTGTTTAGGGCATTTCTATTCTTTTTCTGTAATCTCCCTGGTCATGACTTTTGTTCACTTTCTACTGCATTCTTGTTTTTTTCTTACTGATTTGTTAGATGGGTTTTAAAAAACCTTTTTTTAAAGGAAATCAGCCTTTATCTGTCATACAGATAAATACTTTTTAGTTCCTCATTTGTCTCTTGAGTTTCTTTCTCATTTTTTACAGGAAATTTCAATATTACAGGATAATTTGACCCAAATGTTTTGACCTCGTATATGTGTTTACCCCAAGACTATTTTGACTATGAGTTTTTTTTTTGTTTTTTTTTTTTTTGTGGTATGCGGGCCTCCCTCTGCTGTGGCCTCTCCCGTTGCGGAGCACAGGCTCCGGACGCGCAGGCTCAGCGGCCACGGCTCACGGGCCCGGCCGCTCCGCGGCATGTGGGATCCTCCCAGACCGGGGCGCGAACCCGGTTCCCCTGCATCGGCAGGCGGACGCGCAACCACTGCGCCACCAGGGAAGCCCTTGACTATGAGTTTTGAATTCAATTATTTTGATCAGAATTACACTAATCCAATACATCAAGAAAGAGTTTTCTTGGGCAAGCTGAATGAAACAAATTTAGTCCCTCCATCAGTTATTTTATGACCAAAGTTAAATTCTTTCTAATGTTTCCCACTTTAAATTTAATTTTACGAAATTATTTTTTCATGAAAATTACTTAGGTAAATGCCACCATGAAGATCTAATTCTTCTCCCCGTCATTTTTAGTCTATATCTGATTTCACCAGTTTCCTGCCATTGTGCGTTGACTACTATGTCCATTATTTTTAATTGGTCCAAAATTTTCAGGTCACATTTGATTATCTAAATGTCAAAATTTTATTCCCTGTTTGAATTTTAGTCAATATCTAATTTAACATGTCAGTTTTCGTTTCTGTCAACCTGATTTTTTTTTTTTTTTTTTTTTTTTGCGGTACGTGGGCCTCTCACTGTCGTGGACTGTCCCGTTGCGGAGCACAGGCTCCGGACGCGCAGGCTCAGCGGCCATGGCTCACGGGCCCAGCCGCTCCGCGGCATGTGGGATCTTCCCGGACCGGGGCACGAACCCGTGTCCCCTGAATCGGCAGGCGGACTCTCAACCACTGCGCCACCAGGGAAGCCCTGTCAACCTGATTTTGTGTTGGTTATTTCTATACATCTGTGGTAGTTTGTATTATTTGCTCACAGTTCTGCCTTCCCTCCTCACGCTCTCCACATACCCACTACTGGAGGACACTTCTCTACTCATCGAT
>NW_021145611.1:0-56337 GCF_002837175.3 Physeter macrocephalus
GCTGCTCTCCCCGGGCGCTGCTGAGCCCCAGCCCGCCCGCTTTCTGCTTTGCCAGCTCCACCTGCTCCCAGCCTGGCTTTGGGCGGGGTCGGGGTTTCTCTCCCGCCCCGAGGCCTGCTATCTGCCTCCTAGTCCCTGGCAGGCAGGGTGGGCCTGAGCTGGTGCCTTTCTCTCCAGCCCAGTGGGAGCTACTCCGTTCTGGGAGGGGAGGGGCCCTGGCCACCTCCCACCACCCTGGCTCTGCCCTCTGGGGGGTCTCAGTCTTGCTTCCACATTCCTGAAGCCCCAGAGATACCCAGCCATCTCTCGTGTTTGCCCACGACCCCCATGTGCCCCTCCTGGTGCCCCCCTTTCCCCAGCTGTGGGTGCAGAGCTTAGTTGCCAGATGAGCGGGTAATGATGGTAATCTGCTAATTGAGAGGAATCTAATTACCCGAAGAGAATGGGGGGGGCAGGGCGTGGGTGGGAGGGAGGAGGGGGTCCTGGCAGCAGGCAGGGGGGGCAGGCAGCAGGGTGCCGGGGCCTGGTTATCAGCACCAGGGTCTGGGACAGAGCCCAGGATTTCAGAGCTTCAGAGCTGGGCTGTTAGGAAGATGCACTTTCTCAGGAGCTGGGCTGAGGGTGGCCTGGGGATTGGGCTAGGTGTGACCACCCAGCCCCTGGAGGCCCTGCAGGCTGTGTCAGAGCACGTGTGCATGTGAAACAACCGGGGGTTTTAGCGGTCCTGACCTACAACCTGCCCTTTTCCTGGTTCCCGTTCCCGGTCCCTCCAGTCTCTGGCTCCAGCCCACACCTTCCGTCACCTCTGTATGGGGTCCGGAGGGGTCTGCAGATGCCTCCTCTGGGCTGGGGTCAAACCCCTGAGGGCAGGGCTGGGAGACGGGTGGGCCACAGAGCCAGGGGCTGGGTCCCTTCCTCTCCTCCCCCAAGTCCTGACCCTTCTGTTCCGAGTGGTTGGCAGAGGCCATGGCAGCTTCATCATAAATATGATAATTTAATTATTTTCTCAGCAAAACACCGTGAAATCCAATAAGTCTGTGTCAGGCCCTGGCCCCCGGGACCCCCCATCCTGGGCCCGGTGGGGGTGGGGACAGGGACGGGGTCAGTGTTTAAAGTGAAGGGGGGCTGGTGAAGCTGAGGTCTCTGTGGCGCACCCCCCCACGCGGAGGGCGTTACTGACGTTCGCGTGCTCAGGTGGAGCGGGATCTAAGGAGAGAAGTTCCGATGCCCCGCACTCCTCTCCAGCCTAGTCTGCCCTGGGGGGGCCTAGCATCCCTCCACCTCTGAGGGCACAGCCCAGAGCCCAGGATGTGGGGGTACCCTGCCTCCGGAGGGGAGAGGGCAGGGAGCCCCCTTCACCACCTCCGGGACCTCATTGGCCCTGTAAGGGTGCCGGCCCTGTGAGAACAGAGGGAACTGGGGTGGGAAGTAGGGGATGAGGGGGGAGGGATGCGGGGGAGGGGTGCGCTCCTGCCATTAGTGCTTTTTTCGGTTTCCATAAAAAGATGATTCTGTAAAATCAGCGAGGGGGAGCGAGCTGGGGGCCGGGGAGGGGGGCGGGTCCCTGGCACTGAGCTGGATGGGGTGACAGAGGAGGAGAGCTGGGGACCAACCGGGACTGAGCGTGGAGAGAAATTTGGATGGGCTTCGGGAGCCAGCTAGGGGGAAGAGGCCGAGCCAAGAACGCAGAGTGGGGGCAGGCTGGCCGGGGTGGGGCAGGGGGAGTGGCAGGGCCCTCATCTCCCTCCTGCCTGGGCCTCCTTCCCACCCCCATCCCCGTCCCCTCCCCCTGGCACTTAGCAGCCATCATGGGGGAGCAGATTGCAGCCCCCTCCCCCTCTCCGGGAAGCAGGCACAGCTGGGGCCCTGCCACATCTGCCGCATCAGCACGGAGCACAGCTCGTTGGGCCCAGAGCCGCGCTCCCCAAAACACAAAGTTGGGGCGGGGGCCAAGGAGAGCCCAGACCCCTGAGACAGACGCACTGACACTTCTGCCAACAGACACTGACTCCTCGAGGCGAAGCTACGCTCGCCACCACACACGCTCCCTCGTGTGCAGAGACAGGAGAACTGACAAACATGCAATTACTCTGCCCCGCCTGCCGCCCTCACCCCTTCCTCCTCCTTCCCTTCCTTCCCTCCAGGCTCCCCTCCACCACCTTGGCCACCTCTGAACCGCTCTCGCCCTCGTCTGGAGGGAGCAGGGGCTTCACCCTCCCTAGGCACACGCTTCTGGGAGGCTTGGAGAACAGGAGAGCAGGGGGTGGTAAGGGGCATCTGAGTCTGAAGCTTGAGCCAGGGGAAGCCAGTGCCCCCCTCCATGCCCATGCCCCTGCCCACATAGAAACCCCCTCTGAAGCACTGGTCCTTGCCACCCTGGACGTGATGGGGTCTCCATGCCAGGACGGACTGGCTGGGCACCCTTGAGTGTGGTCAAGGTCCCCGTGATACTCTGTGTTCCACTGGCCGCCTGGAGGAGGTGCTGTATGTCCTGCACGACGTCCAAGTTCTAGCCAGAGCTCGGTGGCTCCCAGGGCCGGGCCCCGGCACTCCCGTCCCCAACAATCTGCAGTACCCTCCACTCAGCAATGCACCCCTCTGCTTAGCTTTGCTACCCCAAAAGGCGCAGGGTATGGGGCCTCCGTCGGTGGCGGAAAAGTCCCCCCTCAGCAGGGGTGATCAGGAGTCCCTTCTCCCCTCCTCCACCATCCCGCTTGCCAGGCGATGACCACCTCTGGCCTCTGATTAAATCCTGCCCCTTTGCAGCCCTCGTTTCTCGCGCTCATCTCCTTGGCCCCGTGTCTTGCCCTCAGCCCTCTCCTCCCTGCCTCCCCCCTCCATGTCCCGCGCCTCGTCCCCGCCCCTGCCCCTCAGAGCTTTAATCCCTGCTGCCGCGGTGGCGCCTTATCTGCTCCCAGCAGCTTTCGCTGCTGCAAAGCCCTCTCCCCCTCCTCTCGGGATCTTCTTCCCCTCTCCTTCCCCGGTTCCTCTCTTCTCTCTGACCAGCACCCCCTGGCCTGTCTCTGCCTCTCAGGCTCCCCCCATGATGACTCCTGGCTGACACCAGATCTGCACCCCAATGCCCTCTGCTCTCTCTCCAGCCTCAGCCCCGAGGTTGCAGCTGCCCATCCAGTCCCACACTGGTCTCCTTCCGCCTCAACCCTCCCCCACAGGCCCCACACACTTGGTCACTTTCTGACCAGCCAAGATTTTCCATCTTTCTTCCTTCCCTGCCCTCCATCTCCTGGCCCCCTCCCCCGGTTCCTCCAGCAGCCCCTCAATCTTGGCCATGGTCCCCTTCAATCCCAGTAACCCACTGCCTCGGCTTGGGTTGTTGGTGCCCGCCACAGGAGAGGGCCCGGGGCTGGGCAGCGCTGGGCTGGTCCTTGGACAGGGTAGGGTGTGCAGAGTGCTGGCGGGCAGTGGGGGCAGGGCCTGGCGGCGGGACGCTAACCCTCTTCAGTTGCCTCAGATCACGTCCGGGCCTCCCCACCCCCTTCGCTGGAACTCTCATTAACTGCTTCTCCTGCCTCGTCCGCAGCATAAATAACCCAGATAAATCAGCCGCCGTCCGCCCCCCGCCCCTCGGCCCCCGCACAGCCCGTTTGTCACCGCTGCTCGCTCACCAGCCAGACCTGGCCCAGTCCCGGCCTCCGCGCCGCCCCCCCCCACCATCCGTGTCCCTTTCTGCCCATGTCTGTCCCACGCTGGCTCATGCCTTGGTCCGCAGCAGAGCCAGGCCTGGGACAGGTGTCTGAGCTGGGCAGGGTGGCAAGGGGTGTACTCTGCGAGCAGGGGGAGACTGGAGCCTCCCCCTAGACGGCTATCTAGGAGTTTGGGGGTCATGTCATTTAGGAGTGGGGCCACCCAGGCTGGGAGTCTAAGGCCCACAAATGGGGGAAAGGGGCAAATGCAGCTCAGCTCGCGGGTCCCTGCTGGAGAAGAGGCAACCCCAGAGCTCGGGGCGCGGGATGCGCCTTGGGGCCTCCTTGGAGCCCCGCAAGCAGGATCCTGGGACGTCTCCAGGTCTACCTTTTGGAGCATTTTGCCCAAAGCAAACCTCCGTGCCCCCTACCGGGTGCTCGGAGTCAGAACCCTCCCGCCCTCCCTACCTCTCCGCCCCCCATTCCCACGCCCTGCCTTGTCAGGCTGTACAGATGGCACTCTAATCTCTGCCGCTCAGTCCAGCCACCATTCTCTCTCTTTTAGGAAGCCTAGTTCAGCCCCTGGGGGGTGGGTGGAGAATTGGACTGCGAACAAATCTGGGGAATGGGGACAACTGGTGGGCAGAGGAGGCCTGGCTGAGGCTTCACATCCTGACCCTGCACTCCACACTCCCCCCCGCCCCCCCCCAGGAACCTGCACCCACATTCCCACCCCAGAGTCCTTGGCAGCCCCTCCCCCTTTGCTCACACCGAGCTTGGGCCCTGGCTAGCCTCACTTGGCCCGGATGCTCACTGCAGGGGGCAGCTGGTCCCCTGGGAGTGGGTGGGGGAAGCGGGGAAGGGATGGGGGAGCTTGGGCGCAGGGCTGGGTGTGGGGGTGGGGAAGAAGCTGGGCTGGGCCCCAGGGACCAGCTGGGCAATGAGCCGGGGAAGCAGCCGGGAGGCTAAATGAGGGAGATTATCACCCAACTGCAGCCGGGCAGAGAGGGAGGCAGGCAGGGAAGCGGGGAAAGGGAGGGAGGACGGGGGCCAGAGGGGAAAGGGGTGTAAGGGGACGGGATGGGTGACAGAAGAGGCTGGAGGAGTGGGGGGAAAAGGCCAAGGGATGAGCTGAAAGGACATGGTGGGGGCTCCCACGGAGCACAACCATGTTCCTGGGGCCTGGGAGACTGGAGGATGAGGACTTGGGGACAATTGAAGACAGCTCGCTGTAGGGCAGCGGGGGTGGGGGTGGGGGATGCAGCTAACTGCTGCTCCACTTCCCGGTGGCCTAGAACTCCCCTCACCACCCTGCCCCTGCCCCGCCCCCCAGTACCCGCTTACCACCCAACTTCATTCCTTCTAGAGGTTGAAGGCTCCCCGACATGCCCTCAGGAGAAAAGAGGGCATGCTTCGGGCTCGTGATGGAGGCCAGTATGTTGGGGAGAAAGACCCTGTGATCTCACTGGATGGCAGGACAATTTGGTGACACACTGAGTCCTGGGCGGCAACCAGTGCTGGGGAGAGCTTGGGGGGCAGTTTCCCGCTTTCCTGGCAGAGCCCCAGACTGAAGTAACCTTAAAAAAGCAATTAAATCACCTTTAAAAAAAAAAAAAACCCAGTAAAGAAAAATCAATACCAGGAGAAAGGGGAAGAGAGAGGCTGGGGAGGATAAGGAGGTGGGGGAGGAAGTGCTGGAAGGGTCTGGTAGTCTAGCAGGGAGGGGTGAGCATGGGAGGGGGCTGCCCCTGGGCAGGGGGCAGAGATGGGGATAGTCTGTCGTCGCTTGGAGGCTTTGGGTGCCAACCCCTTTCCCCTCTGGGATGGTGCCAGATGCAGCCCCTGACCCCAGGGGTCTCAGCTCCCCAGCGTGGGGGAGACGGATGGTGGGGAAGCCCAGCCAAGGGGCCGCTGGAGACAAACCCCAACAGGGTGCCCCAAAGGGCCAGGGTTGGTGGGCGGCTGTGTGTGGGTGGGCTCCGTGCTGGGGTGACCTGTGATGGACGGGGCCTGACCTGGCCTTGCAACCAAGGGTGAGCAGAGCGGTTCCCTGCTCCCCAGGGGAGCCATCCCTGGGCCCCTTTCCCAGGCCAGGCAGGGGCTGCGACCGGCAGGGCAGGCCCGCCGCAGGGGAGGGGTGGCCGCTGGGCAGCGGGTGGACCTCGGGCTCTAATCCCCAGCAGCTGCTGTTTCCCTCAGATCGATTCCCTTCTCACTTTTTTTTTTCAGCTGCCGGTTCCGCGGCTCGGATCGATGGAGCTGCCTCCCCCGCCCCTCTGAGCTTCCTCTCCCTGCTGCTCATTAGCGCCCCGATTAATCAGCCCCCCCTTTCCTCTAGGGCACGAGTACTTCCTCTCCCACGAGGGCTCTCGCTCTCACACGGGCCCCCCGCCCAGAGCACAAGCTGCTCACGGGAACCACCCCCACCCTGGGGGCACCCAGGCATCACCTCCTCTCCGCCGGCCACCAGGGGCCCCATCCCTGCCTGTGATAGCAGCCCGCATGCCTGCTTCCCCTCCGCCAGGCGGCAGCCACCCCAGGGCTCCCCTGCCCCTCTGCCAGGCGCGCCCCCTGCATCCGTTTCCCTAGGACTGCATTCCTTCCCATTCAAGCGCAGCACCTCTCTGCTCCCTCCAGCACCCCCATGTGGGCTCTTCCTGACCTCCGTTCCACACCCTCTCACCACATCACACCTCCTCTGCTCCCTGGCCTGTCCACCCAACACGCGCCCCAACCCCCGGCCTGGCAGGGGATTTGGGAAACACTCGGGGAAGCAAAGCGGCCACAGACGGGCAAGTCAGCCAGGGTGCCCTCTGTCCCAGACACACGAGAGACTGAGTTTCGGGGGTGGAGGTGAAGTCGGGGAGAGGGCGGCCAGCATCCCAGAGGGGGCAGGGGTATGGTGGGTGTTAAGTCGGGAGCAAAGCTGGAGGGAAGCCAAGAATCTTGGTGGAGCCACCATTGTCCCCTTGTCTGTCTCGCCTGCCCTTCTCTGCTCTGCCCTCCCCCCCCCTCCCTCCCTCATTCAAACAAGTGGCTCTCCCAAGGAGTTTCTGGAAGCCGCCGTGAGTGGGGTAGTGGGGTCAGGTGGTGGCTGGGTGGCTGCAGTCAGGAGTCAGGGAGGCCAGGAGGTCGGGGATGGAGTCGGCTGACCCTTCCTGGGGTGCGGTCCAGAAAAGTGACAGAGTGAGCGAAGGACTCCGGGTGCAACCCTCCTCCCCGCGTGGCCTGGGAGTGGGGCCATGCGGGGACCCCACGAATGGCTAGGGTGTAGCAAGAGTTTGGGGCTATCCCGACGAGGTCTCAGGCAGCAGGGCCGGGCGATCCCTTTCCCGGGCTGGGGGCTGCCCCCTCCCCTGGGCTGGCTCCTGCTGCCCGGGCCGCCGGTGAAACGCTGTTGACATGTCCTGAATTATTAAGCACGGGGTGGGCTCCGGAGCACATGCTGAGCGGAGCGGCTGGGGCTGCGCGGCGTGGCGGAGCAGCGCTCGCTCCCTCGCTCGCTCGCTCGCAGGGACACACGCAGGGGCTGACAGCTGTGCCGGTGCTGATAAGGGAAGCCACAAGGAGACGATCGAGGAGAGAGACAAGCGGCGGCAGAGGCGGCGGCAGCGCCAGGGCTGCGGAGCTGCCGGGAGTGGGAGTGACTCCCCCACCTCAGGCCCCCACCCTGTCCCCGTCCTCTTCCCGTTTGCCCTGAGTTTAGAAGAGCAGCCGCTGCCCCCGCCACCACTCCGGAGGGCACCGGGGGGCTGCTGGCCAGGGAGGGACAGGGGCAGGGAGGCTCCGGCCAGTCCCAGCAGCTGGGCACAGATGCCGATCGAGATTGTGTGCAAAATCAAATTTGCAGAGGAGGATGCGAAACCCAAGGAGAAGGAGGCAGGGGATGAGCAGAGCCTCCTGGGGGCCGCGCGGGGGGCAGCAGCCCCCCGGGACCTGGCCACCTTTGCCAGCACCAGCACTCTGCACGGGCTGGGCCGGGCCTGTGGCCCAGGCCCCCATGGACTGCGCAGAAGCCTGTGGACACTGGCCCTACTCGCCTCGCTGGCTGCCTTCCTGTACCAGGCGGCCGGCCTGGCCCGGGGCTACCTGACCCGGCCTCACCTGGTGGTAATGGACCCGGCTGCCCCAGCCCCAGTGGCGGGCTTCCCGGCCGTCACCCTCTGCAACATCAACCGTTTCCGGCATTCGGCACTCAGCGACGCCGACATCTTCCACCTGGCCAATCTGACCGGGCTGCCCCCCAAAGACCGGGACGGGCACCGTGCCGCTGGCCTGCGCTACCCGGAGCCCGACATGGTAGACATCCTCAACCGCACTGGCCACCAGCTCGCCGATATGCTCAAGAGCTGCAACTTCAGCGGGCACCACTGCTCCGCCAGCAACTTCTCCGTGGTGAGTCCTGCCAGCCGGCCCGCCCGGCCCGGGGTGGCCAGAGGCTGGCGGTGGGGGAGGGAGTGGTGCGCAGGGCCTCCTCGCCAGGGCTTCCCCTCCTGCCGCCGCCAGAGGCTGGCCTCGTGTCGCCCCCAAGCCCGGTGCTGCCCTCGGGCTCCCCAGCATGGAGCAGTGGGCGCTCGTGGGGGCTTACCGTGCTGCTGCCACTTCTCTTTGGGCTCTGCCGCTGCTGCAGAGCCTAGGTCTGGGGGCCGGGGGTCCTGGAGTGGGCCCGGGGGCCCAGAAGCTGGTCAGCTTGCAGGGGAGGGGTGCACCGTGCCACAGCCGGACCAAGTGACCCCCGCTTTTCTCTTGCTCTCTTTTTCTTCTGTGGCCACTGGATTCTTCTCCCCACCCAACAAGGGCGATGGGGAGAGGGTGTTCTGGGGCCTCCAGCAAAGGAGGGACTCAGGGCTGCCTCTGGGGGAGCTGGCCCGGCCGGCAGGCTGGATAGAGCCGATCTTCGCGTACACTGGGTGCCAGTGTCTCTTATCTGTCTCTGTGTCTCTCACACACACCCCCTTTCACGGACTCCCTCACACATGCCTCTTTCATGCTGCCCCTCCAGCTTCTCCCGCTTTCCAGGCCCTCCCTCTGTTTCCTGGTTCTCGTGGCTCCCTTGCCTGGCTCTGGCTCTTACACTGAGGATCACTCATTCACTCTTAGGTGCATGGCTCACCCTCACTGCTGCCCAGCACGTGCACACACACACCCCTACCGCGTGGGGACGCAGTTTCCTGCACACTCTCTCATACACTCAGTGTCCCTGTCACCACGCTCACGTGCACACCTGCACACCCACGCACCCAAAGAGCTGCTCGTCCCCCTGTCCACATCCCAGCTCTTACTAAGCTGCTGAGGACAGGGTCACACCGTGGATGCCGTCCCCTCTTGTGACACCCCCATCTACCTCAGCCCCTGCTCCCCGTCTGTCACATACGTGCAAATACACACACACACTCCCACGAGGAGTGGAGTGGAGTGGATTGTTGGCTTGGGCTACCCTCCCATGCACACCTCCCACAATCGGGTGTGTGAGGTGTGTGTGGGGGGTGTGTCTTGTATGCTGTCTGTCTGTCGGTGCTCCGTTCACCCGTAGTCACAGGCTGTCTATCATTCCTGGTGCTTGAGTTGCTGTCCCCAGTCCACAGTTTACCCCTGGCATTGTGTACGTGGGGTGTGTGGGGGGTGTGTTTTCATTCTTGTGACCACCGCCCAGCGCGTGTGCAAATACATGGCATCGACGTGGTGCCCATCCAGCCCAGCCTCCAGCGCCAGCCCCAGATGGGGACCTTTTCCTTCTCATGGCCCGGTGCCCGCACCCGGGCTCTCATTCACTCACTGCCTCAGTAGCACCAGGAAACATGCTCCACCCGTGTTCCTGCCCCCACCATGCCTGCAGCCTCGGGGTCCTCCTGCCATTGGATGGCGGGAGTTGCGTAGCAATGGAGGAAGGGACGAGAAGGAGGATGTGCTGGGAGAGGAACTGGGGCGGGGAGCGGATGGCGCTGGCCTGTTGTCCAGCTGCACGCCCCTTCTTCCAGGAAAAGATCAACGCTCTCAAAGCGATTGTCCCTAAGGAGCAGTGTGTGAATGTGGCCTTTCGGGTCAGTGGGGCTCCTCTGTGAGACTTCGTCACCCCTGAGTTTTGGGGGTGGAGACAGAGGCCGTGTCAGCAGGTGCTGTTGGGGCAGAAATCAATGGGGGCTTTGTGTCCCTGAGTGGGAGTTTGTGTCCCAGGCCCCGGTGGGGGGTGGAAGGGCAAGAGGAAGGGTAATGAAGCCTGGGGGGGAGGGGAGGGGAGGGGAGGGGAGGAAGAGATGGAGGGGCAAGGAAGCAAGGTGAGGGAGGCAGGGGGTAGCTGCCTGGCCTCCAGGAGAGGAGGAGGTGCCTGGAGGATATGGGGACAAACAGGGAGCCCCCTGATTAAAGCTGGCGAGTCCCTCTGACGCTGGGGACGGCCAGGCTGAGGTGAGGGTGGATATCCCACAGGCCCTTTCGTACCCTGAGGATGGAGAGAAAAGGACAGAAGTTTGTGGGCCTCCGCGCTGGGGCTGCAGCAGGACAATGAGGGGCAGAGGAGCAAAGCAACCACGGAGGGCCAGGAATTCCCCTTGGACCCACCTGTCCCCTGGGGAACACTCAGCCTCGTCCCCATACCCTCTGCCCAAACCCCGACCCCCATCTGCTGAGTGTAACTCTCCCTTGGACCTGGCACCCTAAGGCTGAGTCTGCTGCCAGTTTACAAGGGTCTGGGATGATGGCTGCGACGGGATGATCCATGGTAACGGCGAAGATGGGGGTGTATTGTGTGGGCAAGACTGGAGAAGGGGTATGGAGACAAAGACATCAGGGGTCTCTGATGAGGACATGAGGTCCACAACAGACTCCGGGGTGAGAATATGGAGCCCATGATGGGGCTTTGGGATCTATGCAGGGGTGATGGGTGCAGGAATCAGTGGTGGGAACCTGCTGGGGCTCGTGTGCTGAGATGGTCAGAGACAACGACGACGTGCTTTGGGGAAGGTATGTGTTTTCTGTTGCTTTCCCCATTTCCTCCTTCCCGCTCCCCACTCTGCTGTGACCTTTCTCCCGGAATCCAAGTTAATAAATGTCACATTTTCCAGCCTATTTTTACTCCGGGTAATGTGCCCTCCTCCAGTCCCCTCAGCTGCTGCTCTTCCCTCTGTTACCACTGCAGTCACTCTCACCTCCATGCTCCCTAATGTCCCCTCACTGATTCCCCATCGGTCACTCAATCAACACGGAGTTCTGAGCACCTACTACGTGCCAGGCTCGCTGCCAGGTGCTGTGGTGGAGAACAAAGAAGGGGAGCCCTGGTCCCCAGTCCCTGTCCTCAAGCAGCCTCCAGTCTTGTGGTGGAGCTGGGATGGGGACACTTAAAAAGCTTAACCAATGGAAGAGTTAACCAGCCACGCAAGCAGTGTCAGGAGGTGCCGGGATTAACTGCCAAACGAGGTACGTGGATAGTAAGAGCCTGGGTTCAGAGAGAGAGGCCATTCTGGGCTGAAGAGGGCTGGGAAGGCTTAACGGATGAAGCAGGCTGGGCGAGGTTCGGAGAGGAGGGGAGGGGAGAGAGGCGAGAGAGAGGAGTGATGCTCTCACCTCTCCACCCATATGCCCCTCCACCCAGCTCACCCCATCTCTTCTCTTTCCCGCCCCCCTCCTCACCCAGTCTCATAACAACCCACTCCCACCTCCACCTCCTCCTTCCACCGCCACGTATATGTTCTCTCTCTTCCTCCTCAATTCCTACCACCATCCGCTCCCCAACCCCAGCGCGCCGAGCCCCATCTATACTTTCCCCCCATGCGGCTGCTCTCAGCCTGCCCACTTACTGGAAGGCAGAAATCACTCTTTCTTCCTAGGCTTCTGTTTCTTCAGCTGTAAAATGCGGCTCTAAATTCCAGTGTCTCCTCTCAGCTGGGGACTGTACGGTGGAACGGTCAAGTGTGTGGGTTCTGGAGCCAGACGGTCTGGATTCAAACCGTGGCTGGGTGGCCTTGGAGAAGTCAGCTTCCGTGAGCCACAGTTTCTGTATTCGTGATATAGAATATTAGAACCTAAAAAAATTCGGGTGGTTGTGAGGATTAAAAGAGATGGCTGTAAAGGGCGTAGCACACTGCCTGGCACACATCATGTGCACTCAGAGTGTCAGCTGTTAGAAATGCCACCACCCCAACTCCCGGCTCTCTCTAACCTGACTGCTCCCAGCACCACCTGCTGTTTTCCAACCTATGTGCTGGCATCTTCGCTAGTCTCCATCACCTAGCCTTCCTCCTCTCTTGACCCTCAAGCCTCCGCCCCCCACCCTATTATAGCATCCCCATGCTCCCCAAGCTTCCCCGGTATTCAGGCATGCGTGTGCACGTGTAGTAGCGCATACACTTGAGATCCGGGCCGTCCCACAGAACGCTCGGTGATGACGGAAATGTCCTGCATCTGCGCTGTCCTACGTGGTCGTCTCTAGCCACACTGGCCAGTGAGCATCTGCAGTGTGATTAGTGTGACGGAGAGAATGAATGTTCCATTCAAACAGCCGAGTGTGGCCAGTGGCTGCCATTGCTCTAGGTGGTCCTGGGGACGTGGTTCAGGCTGGCAGGTTGGGCAGGGCTAGGCTTTCCAACTGGCATCAAAGGATGTAAAATGATGGGGGTGGGCTGCGATCAGAAGTCCGGCCATCTACTCTCCGGGCTGAGGTCCCAGCTTGAGCTGAGGATGGGGCCTGTGTCTGGGAACATCGAGGTGTCTGGAAACAGCACGCGAACAGATACACCTTTCTTCCCAGGTGCAGGACGTGACCTTGGTCTTTTCCATTCTGTTGTCTGGAAAATTGAGGCATGGGGAAGGTAGAGAATCCATGAGGAGGCAGGGGGAGGGCCAGCCCCTCTCTGTGGGGTCCTCCGGGGTCCAGGCAGCCCCTGGAGGGGCAGGTGACCAGAGACCTGTGGGCGCTTCCCTGTTTCTATCCCCTCTCGGGCTCTCAGCCTTCCCTCCCCGCCTCCCAACCCTCCTTCCCCACACGCTGGTGACTATTAATCACTCGCCCTGTTCTCTTCCTCTCTACTAATCAGGCACAATTAGACAAGGCCTCTTCCAGCTGGGCAGTCCTCCTCCCTGCCCTCTTCCCTCCCCTCCCAGCCCCACCCCAGCTCAGTCGGGGCGGCTCTGAGGCAGAGGGGGCTGCGTGCCAGCCCTCCATCACTCTCTGGCTCCCCCCAGCCCACAATTCCAGGCTCCTCCGCCATCCCCTGCCTCCTATCCAAGCTTCCTCCTGAGCCCGCCCCTTCCCTGGTGTGGTCAGGCCGGCACTGACAGTCTCTGCACCCACTCCTTGATTGTGGGAGGGGCTACTCTACAAACATCCCAACTCCAGGCCTTCGCCACTGGCACCGAGGGCCTGAGGGCTGCCCCTTGCCCCCGGGACTCAGGAAGGGAGAGGATTCCCACTGAGGCCTCTCATCTACCGGATGAGCTTACCTCTGACCCTCACTCCCAGCCCAGCCCTCCGTGCCCTCCGGCCCCACCTTCTCCTGAGGCGTGAACCTTGAGAACATTTAGTTCAACATCTAGTTCAGGGATGGTCCTGCCTTCGGGAGCCAGGCAGATCAGGTCAGAGAAGGCACACAGTAGGGAAGGGTGGGGTGTGAGGAGAAGTGAAGGTCACTTACCCTTGAAGGGAGCAGCTGTTTCTCAGCCCCAGCTAACTGTTGCCTTGTGGTCAGGGATGCCCGGTGTTAGGGGGTCTTCCAACTTGTCCAGAGAAGCCCCGAGTCTTGATTATTTTAATTAAAAATTTCCTGAGTAAAAAAAATATTCAGAGGGCCATCTACAACTCCGACTGCAGGACCCAGCGTGCCTGCCCCTCCCCACCGCCTGCCCCACTGCTGGCTGCTACCCCTCAGGCCCTCCTCGAGGGGGCGCTCTCAGCCTGTCTGCCTCCCATTGGCCGGTGGAGTTGCTGGAGGGGGATTTGAGCCCAGCAACCAGCGGCAGGGACTGTTACTGTTACCCGGGGCTGGCCTGCAAGGGCAACGGGGAATGCCAGGAGGGACGTGCCCCACCTGGCCCCACTCTGCAGCCCCGTGGCCTCTTCATTAATCAGGAATCAGCCCCGAGCTGGGCTCATTATCAGCTCAGCTTCTCGTGGCACTGCCGGAAGATGCTGATTAGCATTTGAAGAAATGGCCCCCGCGTTTCCCTCCTGTCCTCCGTCTTTCTACCCGTGCTCCTTCCTGGATGCCCACCCCGGCCCTTCTGCTTCTCGGGAGGAATCTGCTCCCTCTCGCGGCTGGTGGCAGGGCTGTCTCTGCCAAGTCCAGGCCAGGGACAGAGAGGACCAGGACCAGGGGGCAGGGAGGCAGGAGCACCCCACGGAGCACTGCGAGTGCAGAGCTTCGGGACTACTCAGGCTGAGGTCACTGGGTGGAGGAGGGGGAGTGAATGCGGGGTGGAGACTCAGGGTGGTGGGGAGAGATGGACAGCCTCCCTGGAGGAGGGGATGAGAGGGCAGCCTCAGGCTCTGTTATCAGTGTTTCCCTGTCCTTCTCCTGGCAATGCCACCTCCTTGGAGCAGCTGGGCAGAGGGGGTGGGGACAGCCAGAACCGTGGACAGGAGGCCTGAGGGTTTTGGGTTTTTGTTTTTTTTGTAAATCCTGGTGGAGGCTTAGGGTCTTGGAGCCATCCCACAAGAATGGGGGTGGGAAGGCAGGAGGAGGACAGAGACCCCGTGGGTGGAGATAAGAGGCTTCAGAGTGCTGTGTGTTTTCCAGAAGAGGGAGGGGGTATCTGCAATTCTTCCCCGGCTCTCAGGCCCCGGGGCCGGGGCCGGCAGCGCTGAAAATCCGACTCCCCGCCCCAAATGTTCACCATGCCCTTGGGACACCCATTTTGAGTCAGAGGGGGAACAGTTCCAGAAAGACAGGCATAGGCAGCAGCAAGAGAGTTCAGAGAGGAGCCACGGGATGATTAAGGGGAAATGGAGGATTGATTTAGGAGGAAAGATTAAAGGAGCTAAATCCGTGGCGCTTGGCTCAGCGGTGACTAAAGCGTGGACAGGATAATAGCTTTACAAATGTGTGAAAGGTGTAAATACCTAACGGGGGGAGGGGAGGCGGCTCGGCGGGCCAGGAGAGCGGGGCTGGGGGGCTGAGGAGGCCCCCGGAAGGGCTGGGGGCCCTTGGGCGACTGCCCGGTAGGGCTGGCTCCTCTGCAGTAGGGGTGCAGGGGGAGCAAACGGGGTGTCGGGGAGCCCCGGGTGCCAAGCAGGGGTTCCATTTCGGGGCCGCAGCTTTGCCGGCCTGTGCTGACCTCCGCGTCCCACCCCCGCGCCGCTGAGGATCTGAGGCCGCGGGTTCAAATCCCATCCGAGTCCCTCTGCGCCCCTCGGCACCGGGCCTTTCCCTCTGCATCCGTCCGCTGGGGCCCGGGCCCCCGCCCCAACGTGCCGGCTCGCGCCCCTCGCTCCTCCCCGGCCGCGGAGGGCGGCGGTGTCTCCCTCCGCGGTGGAAGCCTTTGGCGCGGCTGCGTGCGGAGGTCACTTTGCCGAGGAGCCGGGAGCCGGGGGAATGCAAATGAGGCAAACCCAGGGAGGAGAGCGGAGGTGCCCGGAGGAGACGGGAGGGAGGGCGCCCGGGCGCCGCGATGGATGCCTGACCCGCGAGGGGGGCGGCGAGGAGCACGAGGCGGTGGGTGCGGCCTTCTGGGTGCGGCTGGGCCCAGCCTGGAGGCTCGGGCGCACCCACCCACCTCCTCCATCTCCTCCACGTCCTCGGTCTCGGTTCCTGAACTACCGCCGGGACACGGATGCGATCCACTGTGTAGGCAAGCTCTTAACGAATAACTTTGCATCGAGGCCTGGAACGTCAGGGAAGGACTTCGTTACAAATTAAAAATATTCCCGTCTGCAAAACTGACTTTCTAGGGTTTAAGGCCTATGCGGTCGCTACCTGGGAACAGGTTTGGCTGTTTACCTGCGTCCTGGAGGCCCCGCTCTCTCCTCTCCAGCGGAGACGCGGCGCTCCCTGAGATCACCGTGTTCTTCCACGGCCCCAAGGGCTCCGGGCTCCCAGCTCCAGCTCGGCCTCAGCCTGGAGTCATACGGCCTTGACTGTCTCCTACTTCTCCACTACTGCCCACGCATTTACATTTGCTCAAACGTCGTGCCCATTTCCTCCTAGACTCACAAGCACTTCTACCTTGGAGAAGAAGTCGCCTTGAAGAGCGCCTGGGTGGCTGGGGGCTGGGGGGATGCTGCGTTGACCCTGTAGGGGGAGGGCAGGCGCACTAGGGCCGGGGGTGGGTGGGTGGGCTGGGGGCGTCTTCTTCCTGTGTCTGGCTGTGCTGTGATCGGCCATTTGCTCAAACGTCGTGCCCATTTCCTCCTAGACTCACAAGCACTTCTACCTTGGAGAAGAAGTCGCCTTGAAGAGCGCCTGGGTGGCTGGGGGCTGGGCGGCTGCTGCGTTGACCCTGTAGGGGGAGGGCAGGCGCACTAGGGCCGGGGGTGGGTGGGTGGGGTGGGGGCGTATTCTCCCTGTGTCTGACTGTGCTGTGATCGGATGCCCTTCCTGGGTGGATGAGTGCACTTGCTCTGGGAAGCTTTACTCTCCAACCCAAGTCGAATTCCTATTCCACTCTCAGGGGAGTTGGATTGGTCTTCCTATCATACCACCTATCCCAGCTAGTAATGATTTGCCTATCCCTGGGATTGTTCGTTTTGTGTGCTTTGTTCACCACTGCTGTATACCTGGCTCCCAGCCTAGGTGCTGAATAAACACTTTTGGAATGAATGAATGCCTCTGGGGCCAGACAGCCAACTCCCTCAGGGCAGAGACCAGTGATTTTGTTCTCCGAATCATCCCCAGCAGCAAGCATAGTACCTGGCATATTGTACAGGCTCAAGGAACAGTGTTGGACAAGTAAGTGTGATGTGAACACCCACCATTTCTTTTTTTTTTTTTAATAAATTTATTCATTTATTTATTTATTTTTGGTTGCGTCGGGTCTTCGTTGCTGCCCTCGGGCTTTCTCTAGTTGCGGCAAGCGGGGGCTACTCTTTGTTGCGGTGTGCGGGCCTCTCAATGCAGTGACTTCTCTTGTTGTGGCGCGTGGGCTCTAGGCGCGCGGGCTCAGTAGTTGTGGTGCACGGGCTTGGTTGCTCCGCGGCATGTGGGATCTTCCTGGACCAGAGCTCGAACCCGTGTCCCCTGCACTGGCAGGCGGATTCCCAACCACTGCGCCACCAGGGAAGTCCCCACCCACCATTTCTTGAGCACCTCCTATTCACTGGGGCTGTGCCAGGTATGTATCAGCACACAGTGGCTGTGAGCGCAGAGTCCAGTGCCAGATCACCTGCTCCCCTCCTCTGCCACGTCATGTGACTCTGGCCAGCTCCTTACCCTCTCTGGACTTCCACTGTCTTGTCTGTAAAATGGAGATGTTTAGAAACCTCCAGTAGAGGGTTTTTGTGAGCATTAAGGAGTTAATTTATATAAAAGGCTTAGGACTGTGCTTGACACAGAGTAAGCACTGAATAAATGTTAACTGTGGCTATTATCTGTGTACATTATCTCTCCTCATAACACCTCCGACATGCCTATTATTATTCCTATTTTACAGATGAAAAATGGCGGGTCAGAGAGGTTAAATGACTGAACCCGAATCCCACAGACAGTAAGGGCAGAGCTGCAGGCCTGTACCCTCCCCTGATAGGAGAGCCAGATCTCAGACCCTGGGGGGTTTGCTCTGACAGAATTCCATCCTCTCCCACAATTGCTGAGAGAGCCTTTACCGAGGTGCATGATGCCGTGTGAGAATGGGCCCAGCGGGGAGCCAAGATCAAATGGCTGCACCATCTTGGCAAGAAGATTCCCTAAATGGGCTCCCCTGCTTTTTCGAGTGCCTTGCACGCATCCCTCTGGACTTATCTCTGATCTTCACTACTAACCTTAAGAGGAGGAATTACCATTCCCCCTTTTACTGATAAGTAAACTGAGGCTCAGAGAGGTTAAATCGCCACCCAAGGTTGTTTGTCCAAGGCTGGTAGCAGAGCTAGGATTTGAACCCTATTCTGTCAGCCTCCAACATGTGCACCCATTTTTCCATGTTATGAAGCTTAGGTGGATCCTTTTCCAGCACCATATTCAATGGTCGATCTCTGCCCCAGTTTGGGCCTTACTGGTCTCCACAACACTCTTATTACTAATACTGAGGCCTCATGTATACGATTTTACCTTGCAAATGCCTTTTACCTACTTCATCTCTTTTGAGACTTATAACCAACCTGTGAAATAAGTCGAGCAGGAATTTCTATCCCCACCTGACAGATGAGGAAACTGAGGACCAAAGAAATAAAAAAATCACTTTGCTAACCAAGGTTACACAGCTGTCACTGGTGGAGCCAGAGCTGGGATCAGGGTCTACTGACCCCCAGGGGGGTGATGGAGGTTAGTGGAGAATGCTGGGGCCCAGTGGGGGGTGGGGGACTGGGTTCAGGTTCTGCATGTGCCTTCTTTTTTCTGTATGCACTTGGATATGTCCCTTGCCATCTCTAGGCTTCTGATTTGACCTTTGTACAGTGAGCGTTTGGACTGAGTTACCAACCAGTTCTGACCAGCGCAGACACCCCAGGCATTCTGAGTTGGTACTATCTTCCCTGGCGAGGACAGAGGAGGAGAAGGCTTTGAACCTGGATGCTTGGGCCACCCCTGAGTGAAGCTGGGGCCCGAGGGCCATCTGACTTAGGATGCTAGCCATAGTCCAGGGCAGATGAAGATGTACCCTCTTCCATTGGCCCACTCTGGACCCCAGGGCACTGCAGGATTAAGGGGAGTTCGTTCCAGGGGCCTAAGTGAGAGGCATGGGGCTGGACCACATCAGAAGAGGGCTGATGGAATCTGGAGGGATAAAGCTGCCATGGAAAAGAGGGCTGGGGGGAGGTGCCAAGGCCTTGGCAGAGGCAGGGTGCCCAGAAGGCGCTGGAGATAAAGCCCAGGCTGCAGATTAGCGCTGGGATTAGCCCAGCCTTGGCTGTTCCTGGCTGCTTCTTATCTCCTGGAGGCCCGGAGCCCTCTCCCTCACTGCTCTGAGCCCTGGCCCTGCTAATTGCCTGTTAACCCTGTGGGCTCCGTGACTGCAGGGAGGATGAGGGGGTGGGGAGGGGTGGGTAAGAATGCCAGCCAGCCAGCCAGCCAGGGAGAGCTTTTCAAGGAAATGGGAGCTGTGGACAGATGGAACTCAAGGGACTGAGAGAGAAGCCACTGCTCAGAGGAGCAAGCTCTGGATGGATCTCTCTGACCCTGATCATTGTCTAGGGCAGACCTGGAGGGGAAGGCAGGGAGAAGGAGGGAAGGGCACCTGGGGAGGGATTCCTGGCTTGGGGAGGTGGCTTTAGGCCCAGGGAAAAGTCAAGAGGAGGAATACAAGAGTCAGTGACTGGACACCTAGACTAGAGAATAGACAGAAAAGGAAACAGTATAGAGACGCAGCGGGCAAAAGAACAGAGAGGCTGGGGGGCAGCCAGGCCAGTGGGAGAAGGACGATGCCAGGGGGATGGACAGGCTGACAGAGGGCAAGGGACAGAGACACAGGCCAGATGGATAATTGATCAGATGCTGAGGACAGACAGGCCAGGAGGATGGAGAAAGACCTGAGAGAGAGACAGATCAGGCGACCGAGGCTAGGGAGATGGACAGACCCAGGGTGGGGTCCAGGCCAACACTAAAGGGGAGGTGGTCCGAGAGGGACAGGCAGAGGGCTGGCAGGAAGGAAGCTGGTCCAAGGGTCTGCCTGCAGCATGGACATAGACCTGTCTAGAAGTCGTCCAGCCTAGGTCTGGAGGGGTTCAGCCCAGGGCCAGGGGGATGGACCTAAGAGTGAAGGCAGAGAGCAAGGGAGGGCCGAGAAGAGGGAGAGCCAGACGGAAGAAGAAAGTGGTATCTGAGATAGGGACAGGGCCCAGAGGCTGAGGCTGGTGGGGGTGGATCTGGAAATAGCCTCTTGGCCCGTCAGGGCACATCCTGGCCCAGGAGCTACCCCTTTCCGTGGCTGGACTCTGGACCCTCAACTCCTGTCCACACACCCTCCTCTGGGGCCATTCGGGAGAGGGCAGTGGACAGCCAGTGGGACCCTGTGGCAGAGCAGCCGTGCCGTCTCCATGGAAGAGATTGTGGGCTGTGCTGCTACCAGAGTTCTGCCACTTAGGAGCTGGTGGCTCCACCCGCTGCTGCCTGCCTGGCCCAGGGACCATCTCCAGGGCAATGCTCTGCTCTGCCCCGCAGTCGGGCCTGACCCGGCTCTGCAGGCGTCCTGGCCCTGCCGGTCTGGCCTGTCCACTCCCTGCAGAGCATATTGTCCATCAGCAGACCCAGAGTCCTTCCACCCATCTCCCTTTGTCACCCCCACTCTGCCCAGTCGTCTCAAGGGCAGGCGTACCAGGTAGCCACCACCATCTGAAGCCATTGGAGCCAAAGCCTTCCCAGTTTGCTCTGCCCTGCACAGGGAGAGGCTCAGTGTCATGTAACCTGTGTCTGTGTCTATGTAGTGGAGGTATCAAGTAGGGAGGCTGCCCCAGCCCCACCCAGGTTCAGGAGGCTACCAGACTCATTCATTCACTGAACACCTACCAGGTGTGTTATAAGCACTAACTCTGCTTTGGCATCAGGCTCAGTTCTGCTCGAATCTCTGCTGTCATTTACTTGCTGAGTGTCCTTAGGCAGGTCATTTTCCCTCTCTGAGCTTCCCCAACATGAAACGGGGGCTACAATGCTTACCTCATGTGGTTTTCTTGGAGGCTCAAAGGGGAAAATAGATCAAAAGTACAGGACCCGGTACAAAGTGGGAATGTTTGATAATGTTCACTTTGCATTCCTTCCCTCGACCTCACTCCTCCTTCTGCAAATTGCACTGGGCTCTGGGGATACCAAGATGATGAAACGGGGCTCCCAGCCTCAGGGAGTCCATGGTCCCATGGGAGAGACCATGACAGTGCCCAGTGGTCAGGGTCAGCCGCTGCACACTGCGGGGCACGAGTGCACAGCTCACTACTGGGATTCCCCCATGCAGCCCACGCCTTGTTTAGCCTCCCAACTGGAGCACATACTGAAAAATGGCTGCGGCAGCAAGAGCTGATTCCAGCAACTTCTTGGCCCAAAATAGGAAGGGTATGAGTGCTTTGAGATTTGGGGCAAATACTTACGTATTCTCCCCATCTGCGTTTCCCACACCACTGCGGACACAGGGATCTTGCCCCCAGCCCCCTTCAGGGCTCTCCTCCCTCCAGTGACATGTAAAAGCACAGGTCTAGAGTCAGGCTGTCTCGCTGGACTCTTGCCCCTTCGACTAGGGCCTTTCTACTCACGGTGCGGTCTGCAGACCAGCAGGTTGTTAGAAATGCAGAATCTCAGTCCTGCTGCCCAATACACGTTTACTGAATCCGAATCTGCATTTTAGCAGGATCCCCAGGTGCTTTGTGCGCACATTAAAGTTTGAGAGGCACTGATCTTGGAGACCTTGGCAAATCAGCCAACCTCTCGGAGCCTCAGTTTCCTCATCTGTAGCATGTAGGGTCATTGTGAGATTCTATTGGAAAGAGCATATTAAGCATTTAGTGCAGTGCCTGGGGCAGAGCGGATGCTCTGGGAATGTCAGTGATGCCTACTCCTGCCCCACAGATTGACACGCAACAGGGAGCTGCGGCAGGGGTGATACAGACAACGTCAAGGACTGGAACCCAGAAGCTGGCGAGGGTGCAGAAGGAGGGTGGGAGGGACAGGTGAGGAACTGAACTGAGAGGCAGCCGATACGGAGAAGAGAGTAAGGAAGGTATAGAGGAGTGGAGTGCAAGGGAAGGAGGGATGGAAGAAAAGGGGTCGAGCGTTGAGACTCCAGTCTCATTTCAGCTGGATGGGGCTGAAGCAGGAGCCGGGGCTTGGGGTGGTGTAGGCTTGGGTTGGGGGAGTTGCCAGCAACGGATTGTGGGAACACCTTGAGTCTTGCATCTCAATGAGTTCCACCTCTCCCCCTAAGCTGTGTGACCTTGGGCAAGTCACATCACCTCTCTGAGCTCTGGTTTCCTCATCTGTATTAATCAGGCTAATTAAACCTACCTGATACCAGAGTGGCTGAGGAGATGAAATGGGGTGGCAGATGTTGCCATGTTTTGTAAGCTGTACAGTTCTTGTTATTTGCGTGCTTTTGTTTTGGGAATCTGAGGGCAGGGTGTTTGGGTGATAGAAGAAGTGTCTTGAGAGGGGAGAATCAGCAGGGCGATGAACCTAGGGGGGTGGGGATGGGAGACAACCCTGCCTCACAACGAGGGCACCCCCAGGCCCCCAGTTCTTAGAACTCCTCCCTCCTACTGCCCTCTACCCAGCCCTCTCCCTTCCACAGCCTCCCTCTGGAGCTAGGCATTTAGGAATCTTTTCCCTTACACTGCCTCACGCCTTTTCTCCCGGCTCTCACCAGAGTGAAAATGTTCCCAAGGACAGAGGCGGGGGAGAGAGAGAGTGAGTGAGCGCGCTGACCTCCTCACCCCCAGGGAAGGTGCCGCCTGTGATGGGTTTGACCCGGGGGCTGGTCTCTGTGGGGTGAGCCTGGCAGGGGGGAACTCCCATCTGCCTCTCGCTCAACCTCCTCCCCACCCCAGCTGCTTGCAACTCCCGTCGGCAGCTATGTCCCCGCCAGAGCCTCGGCTTCCATCTCCGGGGCTCCGGCGCCATCTGGTGTCCACATGGGAGGACTTTCTGCAGAGGAAGAGGGAGATTGGCTGCTTCTGCGCTGGCGGAACCGCGTATTAAAGTATCCCTTGTGCCCCGCACTGGGCCAGGTGCTGGACTCATTGCCCCTGTGCAGCATGAATGCTAGTGGAAGGAGAATGAGCAATGAACACGGAGGCAAACAGATAAGCAAGATCATCTCAGGTCCTGATGAGGGCTTGGAGCAAACCAACAAATGCGTTTGATGAGGGGAGGCTGACACTGGGCACGTGTGTGTGGTATATGAGTGTGCAACTGAAGAAGGGACACTTAACCTCAGGCTTAAAAGATGAGCAGCTAGCCATGCCAACTGGGGGCAGGGGAGCATTCCAGGAGAGGGAACTGCGTGAACAAAGGCCTGGGGAGGGAAGTCGCTCCGAAGTTTGATTTGTCTCAGAGATCTGGGAGTGGAAAGGCAGGAGACAGAGGCAAAGGTTACCACATGTGGAGACTTTCGGGCAAGGGAAGGAATTTGGCTTTATTCTCTGGGAAATGCGAAGCCATTGGTGGACTTCAAGTTGGCAAGTGACTTGATTGGATCTCCTCAGTTTAGAATGAGCACTCTGGCTACTGTGTAGTGAATGGCTTGGAGGGAGAGGCAAAGACAGACGAAGGACACCAGTTAGGAGGCGGCCGCCATGGCGGGGGTGGGGGGAGATGATGGTGAAAAGGGGACATGAGATGGAAGGAGAGTAGATGGATTCTAAATAGATATTGCCTGGGACAGCAGCCGGATTGTATGCCTGGTCACCCCTGTCCCATATCCCAGCAACCAACCTACAGGGAGAGGGAGATTTCAGGGATTCTGACTTGAGAAACTAGGTAGATAGTGGGGCCCTTTACTCAGAAGAGGAGAATGGGTCGGGGACAGGATGTGGGAAGACATCAAGAGTTCTGCTAATTTTTTTAAAATAAATTTATTTATTTAGGCTGCGTTGGGTGTTCGTTGCTGCACGCGGGCTTTCTCTAATGGCGGCGAGCAGGGGCTACTGTTCGTTGCGGTGCGCGGGCTTCTCATTGCGGTGGCTTCTCTTGTTGTGGAGCACGGGCTCTAGGCACGTGGGCTCAGCACTTGTGGCTCGCGGGCTCTAGAGCGCAGGCTCAGTAGCTGTGGTCCATGGGCTTAGTTGCTCCGCAGCATGTGGGATCTTCCCGGACCAGGGCTCGAATCTGTGTCCACTGCATTGGCAGGTGGATTCTTAACCACTGTGCCACCAGGGAAGTCCAAGAGTTCTGCTATTGATATGTTAAGCTGGAGGTGCCTTTTAATCATCTAAGAGAGGATATCAGTAGAAAAGATAGAGCTCAAGGGAGGCTGGGCTGTCTGTTGGTTGCTGGGATATGGGACAGGGGTGACCAGGCAGGTCTGGTGGCCGTCACAGGGGACAGGGAACCCTAAGCCTAAGGCATTGTCTTTCATCTCCCCCCCTCCACACCCCCGCCCCTCCCGCTCCTGTCTCTTATCCCCAGGTCTATACTCGCTATGGGAAGTGTTATACCTTCAAGGCGGATCCACAGAGCTCACTGGCCAGCCGGGTGGGGGGCATGGGCAGTGGCCTGGAGATCATGCTGGACATCCAGCAGGAGGAGTACCTGCCCATCTGGAGAGAGACAAGTACGCAGGCGGGAAAGGGACAGGGGCTCCGGCCTGGGTCCTCTGCCTGGGATGGTTTCCAAAGTTCCCCATCTCTACCGTGCAGACGAGACATCGTTTGAGGCAGGCATCCGAGTGCAAATCCACAGCCAGGAGGAGCCACCCTACATCCACCAGCTGGGCTTCGGCGTGTCCCCAGGCTTCCAGACCTTTGTGTCCTGCCAGGAACAGCGGGTGAGCACCTCCAGCTGGGTCCTGGGTCAGGCACAGGGCCGGGCCTTTGGGCTCAGAGGGGATGCTGACCAGATCTGCCCCCCAGAAGCTCACATCCCACCAGCCCTCCCATGGACTTTACGGGGGCTGTGGGCGCCGGAGGGCTGGGTGGGACGTCTGTGCGTGACCCCGTCATGCCCCACCTCTGCAGCTGACCTATCTGCCCCAGCCCTGGGGCAACTGCCGAGCGGAGAGTGGGCTCAGGGAGCCTGAGCTTCAAGGCTACTCGGCCTACAGTGTGTCTGCCTGCCGGCTGCGCTGTGAAAAGGAGGCTGTGCTTCAGCGCTGCCACTGCCGGATGGTGCACATGCCAGGTGGGCACCCCACCCCCTGCCAGCCCTCTGTGTCACCCTGCTAGGCTCCAGAACCTCCAAGGGCGGAACACTGCTCATGTGCAGGGGGGCAGGTGCTTGTGTATGACCACATGTGTGCATGTCTGTGCCCACGTTAGTGTACATGGTATGTGTTCGGGAATTTTCTGCATGTTTTCACGTATGCATACGGAATGCACACACGCATGTTTGTGTGCCTGTTAATATGTATTTAGGCGTACACGTACTTGTGCATCTCTGTACTTTTGTACTTGAGGTTGTGTGCATGTGCTTGAACACGTGCGTGCAAAGGCACGTGCATGTGTGTGTGTGTGCAAGCACGCACGGATTTACGTGCATATATGCATGCGTACATCTCCATGCTTCTGTGAACAGGCATGTATAAACTCATGTGCGCACGTTTATGTGTGTGTATGCATGTGTGTGTCCACATTTGGGAATATGGGAGGGGAGAGTGGATGGAACTATAGACTCCAGGAATAATCTTGTCTCCTTTCAGGCAATGAGACCATCTGCCCGCCAAATATCTACATCGAGTGTGCTGACCACACACTGGGTCCGTGCTGCCTTCTCCCCTCCCTGCCTCTCCGGCCCCCTCCTCCTCTTCACCTCTCTGTGGGCCCTGCTCCTCACTGCCTTGGCTCCCTTCCTCCCAGTCTCTTCCTGGGGTTTTTTTTCCTGGGGGTTGAGCCTTATCCCATACCTCCAGGGATCTGAGGACCTTCGCAGTTGTGGTGGAGGCAGCAGGGTCGGGGGTTGCAGAGAATCGGAACTGAGAGTGAAGGGCGGGGCTTCTCATCTTGGTTCAGCCAATGAGCTTGCCTCTCTGGGAAAGTGAAATGACTTCTCCCTTGGTATGAGGAAAGATGTATTGCTGGCTATCGGTGTGGGTAAGGCATCCCCATCTGTCTATAGGTCTTGCCTGGTCCACACATCATTCATTCATTCATTTATTCATTCTACAGAGGTTTACAGCCTGCACTGGTGGCGCTTACTGCCTGGCGGGGCTGTGGATGGGCATCACAACACAGCGTGTTAGTCCTTGTGTAGGGGAACCTCAGCGATCCTACAGGGCCCCAGCAAGGGCATGAAGCCTCACCTGGGCAGACAGGGAGGATTCCCAGAGAGAGTGACATATGAGCTGAGACTGGAAGGGTGTGGAAGAGTCAGCCAGGTGAAAAGGGGGGACGTGTTCTGGGCAGTGGGAACAGCTCGTGCTAAAGACCTGTGGCCAGAGAGAGCGTGTGTGTCTGGAGCCCTGAAAGGTCAGTGCGGCTGGAGGTCATAGAACGAAGGAGGGTGTGGAAAGAGCGGAGGAGGCTCTGGGAAGCCAACAATGGCTTAAGACAAGGCAAGAATGTCTTCTGATTTTAGGAAGGGGATTCTGATTAGATGTGAGGGTGGATAAGCGGGGAGAAAGACTAGGCACAGGGTGACTGGTTAGGAGAGCACTGCGGTAATCCAGATGCTGGGGCCACGGGGGCGGGTTTGAGGTGCTGGGGCAGTAGAATCACACCTTCTCTGTCCCACACACCAACTGCATCCGCCAAAGGGGTGATTGAAGCATGTTTAATGAAGGAACAGATGTAAGTGGGAATAAGGGAACCACAAGGGGTGGTGAGACTCCACAGAACTAAGGAGCCTTTCCTCCCCCCGCGCCTGAAGGGGCAAAGGAAGGGGTTGCTACTGGCACCCAGCGAGGGACCTGTGGCTGTCTGAGATGGACAGGAGCCGGGAGCCGGGACCACAGGAGGAAGGACGCAGCCTCTGCCAACCTAAGCCCTGCAGTGAGGAAGCCAGGGAAGAAATACCCTGGCATCTCTCCCCTCCTTGCCCTGTGACCCTGACGGGGCCTCCCATTGGCCAAGCCCAACCCAAAGCCATAGGACAGGGAGTCTAGGTGATGCATTCGGCAGAGATCAGCATCCTGGGACAGAGCAAGGTGGGGAGAGTGGAGAGTGGATCTGAAGGGGCGAACAGAGAAAACCCAGCATACTGAGCATAGTAACCCTGCCCATTTGTTCTTCTGTCCGTCCATCCATCCATCCATCCATGTATGCACTCATCCATCCACTCAGCCATAGGCATATGTGAAAACGTGCATAGATCCCATTCATCCCAGCATCCTCTCCAAGCCCGTCATGTGTCTGAGGCCTCATGTGGTTGATTAGCTCTGGTGGATGGCCCGTGCCCTCCCTCCGAGCCATGAGGACCTCTCTGTCCCAGGGGGCTGGGCAGCAGAGGGGCGAGCCTATAGGAGTGTGCGCTGGGGGTTCTGCCTCCACCCACTTCCTTGGGCCGTCTGGAGCTGGTCCAGGAAGGCACTCCCAGCCGGTCTCCTCCAGGCAGTGCCAGGGCTGGCCAGACCAGGCCCTCAGTGTGGGTGTGCCTGCCTCAGGACCGCCCCTAAGCTTCCTCCCTGCAGCTGGTGGGCCTCTGGGCCATCCCACCCAGCACAGCAGCTGGCGCCTCTGTGTTGCAGATTCCCTGGGTGGGGGCTCCGAAGGCCCGTGTTTCTGCCCTACCCCCTGCAACCTGACCCGCTACGGGAAAGAAATCTCCATGGTCAGGATCCCCAACAGGGGCTCAGCCCGGTACCTGGCAAGAAAGTACAACCGCAATGAGACCTACATACGGTATGTGTGTGTGTGTGTGCGTGTGTGCGTGTGTGCGTTCGTGAGTGTGTGTCTGTGTGTGGTGGAGGCCACCCTCAACAGGCCTGGCGCATGGTGGAGGCTGGGAGTGGGCCGCATCTTTGTTAATAATGAGTGTCCTGCCAGGAATGTCTTTCACGATCTTTTTCTTCTAGCTAAACCCTACCCATCCTCCAAGTCACATCCTGTGTCTCCACCTCCAGGGGAGCCCTTCTTAGCCCAAACACCTTTCATCTGCACTCCCACAGCACCCTGTACATACCTCTGTCATTGCATTTACCCACTATTTTATGTTTGCATCTCTTTTGCATGTCTGCTTGCGTGTCTTTCTCCCCCAGCAACCTGGAGCCGTTAAATGCATGTCCAGTGAATGCTGTGCGGAGGGAGAGGAACTGGAAGGGATGGGGGAGGAGCCAGGTGGCCCACAGCAGGGGTCCCACTGAGCCTTGGGCCTGGTACCCTGCAGCCAATCTACCAATGCTGAGTATCCTCTGAGTGCCAAGCCCAGCGCTGGCTCCTAGGGGGACAGAGATGATTATAACACAAAACTCATGCCACAGTTTGTGGATGGGGCCATGTTTGAAGGTGTGGTACTGATTCTTAGGCCCCAGGAGAGATGAATGTGCATAGGGGATGTAGGGGAGGCATGAGCTGGGCCTCTGAGCACCCCGGGTTTGGGTCCATGAGAAGAGGAGAGAGGGGAGGCATCCCAGTTAGAGATCTGTGGGCTGATGTCAAGACCAGCCTGAGCAGCAGGGAGGCTGTGTGGAAAGGAGCAGATGAAAAGGCGGTTTGGATAAGAAGGTACAGTGCAGCTGATCATGGGCAGTCTTGAAAGTCTGGAAGAGGGATTCTGGAGTAGACTGTCAAGCAATAGGGAGGCACCGAAGGTTCTAGAGAGGTATGGGGATGAGGCAACGTGAATACTATTTGCTGCTTTAGAGAAGGTGGGGGTGGGGGGGAAATCTTGCCGGCCCAGGAGTTTTGTTTTATGCTCCCAGGCCCTTTGCTAGCCCTCAAAAGATGAAGCTGACAGGCATCTGGGCCTGTCTCCCCTCACAGCTTTTGGGAGCTTCTTGGCACACGTGGGCCTCAGATCCGGATCCGCTGGGCCTGGGATGTCCCGCCAGCCGTCTCCTCAGGAAGACGGCCCCTTAGGGATACCCTGCTTCCTGTCTCTGCAGGGAGAACTTCCTGGTCCTAGACGTCTTTTTTGAAGCCCTGACATCCGAGGCCGTGGAGCAGCGAGCAGCCTACGGCCTGTCAGCCCTGCTGGGTGAGCCCCGGCCCGACTCCCCGGGGGCGGACCGGACCAGCCTCCTCCCTCTGACCCTGCTCTCGTGCTCCCCAGGAGACATCGGGGGGCAGATGGCCTTATTCATCGGAGCCAGCGTCCTCACGCTGCTGGAGATCCTAGACTACATCTATGAGGCAAGGGATGGGGCCCTGGTGGGGGCCACCCAGATGGGGAGGGGCGGGTAGGAGGAGGGGCTGGGGGGAAAGCAGAGGGGCAGTGCAGGCTTCATGGTGGAGCTGGACTGGCCGGAGGTCAAGCTCAGGGTTATTTACCAGCGTCCCCTGACTGGTGGGAAGGCCCGAGCGCGCTGAGGAGTCAGGAGAGGGGGATGGGTGAGGAGGACTGGGGCATCCTAGTGGGGTTTGCTGGGCCAGCAAGTCCTAGGAGGTGGGCCTGGTGAGGCCCGTCCTTCTCTAGTGAGTCTCCTGAGCCCATTGCTAATCCCCCACCCCGAACCCCCAGGTGTCCTGGGACCGACTGAGGCGGGCGTGGCGTCGTCCCAAGACCCCCCTCCGGACCGCCACTGGGGGCATCTCCACTTTGGGGCTTCAGGAACTGAAGGAGCAGGTGAGGGTGAGCGCTGTAGAGTATGCAGCCAGCGTCCTCTCCCAGGACTGAATCCCCCCATAACTTCTGAACTAGCCTGCGGGAAGGGGTTCCTGGGCTCCCCGGAGGCCTCTGCCCCAGGGGACAGGGCAAGGCTGGCTGTGTGAGGCCTGGGGGTACCACGTGAGCTCTCCCTGTCCCACCTCCTCTCCGCCTCGCAGAGTCCCTGCCCAAGCCAGGGCCGCGCTGAAGGCGGAGGCACCGGCGGCCTGCTCCCAAACCACCACCCCCCGGGAGGCCTCTTTGAAGACTTCGCTTGCTAGGATGGTGCTGCGTCCAAAAGGACCCAGGAGTCTAGGACTCCAGCCCAGATCCCCGCCGTAGCCTCCCGCTCTTAGGACCGAAGGCTTGGGGGCAGCCCAAAGCTGAGGGGAAGAGGGCGGTGCTCACTGGGAGGGTGGGGACTCGGTCCCTGCTCTCACCCACCCTAGTGCCAGCTGCTTGGCACAAGGGTCCCTCTTGTCCACACCCTCCACCCCCAGGCTGGTGCCCAGGGAGGGCTGGGGACCAGGCCAGGGGCCCCAGTGGAGGGGAGTGGACGGGAGGAGAAAGGGGGGTAGAACCCTCTGTACATTTGTATATATTTAGGGAGGACAGGGTGGGGGTGGGGATACAGATGTAGCAGGTGGGTGGGGCTATGAGGGTCGGTAATTTAGAGACAGACAGCCGGGGTCCCAGCCCTAGCGTGTCAGCAGGAGAGGGCAGGCGCCCAGGACTCAGGACTGCTGGGCTGGTCCTGCTTCCTGCCCCTCTCCAGGCCCAGCTTCCCTTTTGGCAGGGGGTGGTGTGTGGTCCAGCAGGCCTGGCCCAGCTCCCAATTCCCTTGCCCCAGCCCCACTCCCAGAGTCCCCTCCACAGGGAGAGGCAGATCTTTCAGAACTTGGCTGAGCTTGGGGGTGGGGAAGGGGGCCTTCTCAGGCCTCTCTGCCTCCAGTCTGGTTTTATAAAGTGCTGACAAAGTTGGGAATAAAGAGGCATAAAGAATTCTCTGTGTGTATATGTGACTAAGCTGGGAGCTGGGGCGGGGCTGGGCATATGCATGACTTGGTCCCTGGGAAAAGGAAATACAGGCCCCAGCCAGGACAAGGAGCCTCCATCCTCAAAGCCCTCCCTGTCCCCATGCCTGCCTTTCAAAAACTCAGGAATCACTAGCCGGGACTTCCTGGTGGTCCAGTGGTTAACACGCTGTGCTCCCAGTGCAGGGGGCCCGGATTCGATGCCTGTTCAGGGAACCAGATCCCACATGCCACAACTAAAAGAGCCACCACGCCGCGACTAAAGTCCCGCATGCCACAATGAAGATACCATGTGCTGCAACTAAGACCCAGCGCAGCCAAATAAATAAATATTTAAAAAAAGAAAAAAAAAAAAAGAACCATTAGTCCACACTCAGCCAGTTTATTAAAGGCAGGGAGCTTCATCAGGACTGCAGAGGAGAGAAACTGGGAGACACTGCCCCTCCTCTCTCAGCTCCCCCGCTTCTCCAACAACTCATCTACAGCCCAGCCCCCCAGGGGACCCTAGAAGGCGGGGCTGGCGTCAGGCAGATTGCACTGCATAAATACTCGGAGGCCACAGCCTGAATCAGCAGCGTCAAGAGGGCAGGGAGACCGGGTTTGGGGCAGAAAGGGGTGGCTCCAAGAGTACCTCTTCCAGGGCTTGCTCTAAGCCCAAGGGTCCCCCAAGCCAGAGAGAGGGGGCCAGCGGGCTGCCCTGGGGTCTGAGGCTGCGGCCAGCCCTGTCCTGCGAGGCTGGCAGGTGGCTCCGGGTGGCTGGGGAAGAGCGGGGCGGGGCACCGCCTTGCCAGGGTTCAGGGGCGCAGGGCGGGGTCAGGTGCTGTTGCCCTGCTCCTGCTCGAAGAGCAGCATGGCCAGCTGGGTGCGGGAGCCGAGGCTCTCGAGCGCACTCTGGCGGCAGCGGTGGTACAGGTCCTCGCTAAGCCGCGCGCTGCACGTCTGGGCCCGATAGCGCTGCAGCAGCGCGGGCTCCACCGCTCGCAGCACATGCAGGCTGGAGAAGCGCAGGAACAGCTCATACACATCCAGGCTCTCCAGCAGCTCCTCCTCCTGCTCCGAGGCCGCCGCCAGCCGCGCTCGGGCCGCCACGTAGTCGGAGTTGTAGAAGCAGGCCTCGCTGGCCGCCTGGCGATCAAAGCGGCCTGTGTCTCGGCCTAACTCAGGGGGTCCCGGGCCCTGGGGTGGGGCCACGGCCGGGTGGAAGGCCTGGAAGTGCATGGGAAAGAAGGCTTGCCAGCCAGAGATGGCATGCATGCGGCAGCGGTTCAGGAAGTCCGGGGTGAGCACCGTGTCTGGCCCGGCCAGCAGGAACAGCGTGTCCAGTGGGTGCTTCTTGGAGAGCAGATCCATGAGGCGCAGCGGTGAGGGTGTGGCTGTCTGCACGCTGAGCCAGGGCACCCGGGCACCGGGGAAACGCCGCTCCAGCTCTGCCACACGGGCCTTGACAGGTGCAAAGACATCGGCGTGAGCCGCCCGCTGGGCCTGTCGTGGCTCATACAGTAGCAGCAGGGTCAGGGTTGCCGCAGAATCGCCAGGCTCCAGTGCGGCCACGGCGAAGGCCTCCAGGAAGCCAGGGGCCAGGTCACACTCGGCTGCAGCCAGTGGCAGTAACACGGTGAGACGCGAGGCCTCGGTGACATAGGGCACGGGCAAGATCTCCACGCGACTCAGTGGCCGTAGCAGCTGCACTCGGCGGGTGAGGGGCCGGCGGCCACCCTGGGGGGTCAATGCCTCCAGCTGCAAGTCTAGTGTGTACTCCATACCCCGGGCAGGATCGAAGCGTCGGTAGCCATTAACCAGCTGCTGCTTCTGGAGCCGCAGGGCCGGGTGGTACCGGCGGTTGAGCTCCTCCAGGGCTGCCCCCAGAACGTCGGCCACATCAGCCTGGTCAGCCCCACGCAGTGGGCAGCGGGGCGAGCCATCAGCGCAGGAGAAAGCATGCTGCTCTGTGAAATAGTCCCAGCGCAGCACCTCAAAGCGGGAAGCTGGGCGGGACGGTGCTGGAATGCCCACGGGCCAGGTGGCTGCCCGCTCCCCATCCGCTGCCAGACGGCTGGTGTTCTGGATCTCCCACTGGGTTGGAGGAACAGGCCATGAGCGAGGCATAGACCACAGGGGCCAGCACACAGCTGGGGGGCCGGGCAGGCAGAAGGTGCCACTCAGGACAGGTTCCCAGTCCCTTGCCAACCTCTGCCTACCCAGGGCCCCCACTTATTCTTTCCCCAGATGGAGGCAGCCTGAGAGTTAAATGGGGGTCTCTGGAGAGGCTCCAGAGAAAAGGTAGAAGCAGACAGGGACTGGGAAGCAGGTTTGTTCTGTGATTCTTGTGCTAATTTTGTATTTCCCTGGGATCTCTGAGACCTCTCAGGATGCCCTCACCACCCCCACCTCCAGCCCAGACCATACCTGTAACTCCTGGATCTCCTGGTATGTGCGTTCCAGTTCAGCTCGGGCAAAAGCCTTGTGCAGCTGGTACATGTGCACAGGGTCACGGACAGGGTGAGCTGTCAGGGCACTGCGGAAACGAGGGTCCCCCTCCTGCACGGGCTCCCCAGGGCTCAGCTCCAGGTAGCTATAGTGGACTCCCTGGGGAGAGGAAGGGAAGTGGGAAACGTGAGGGGACAGTCGCCCCCCCACCCCACCCCATAGTTTGTGTCTCATCTCTCCATCCTATGACCTGTTGTGGACTTGGGGTCAGAATTCTGTGGGCTTCAGTCTACCTTGACCAGTTGTGAGCTTGTGTGACCTTGAGCAAGCCTCTGCTAGCTCATCTGTGAAACGGGCATGCATCCTATCTCAGAGCTGTCCAGGGGCTCAAATAAAATAATAATGGCCAACACCAAACACCTACTATGTGCAAGGCTCCCTTATTTTTTCTAATCCTTATAACAACCCTGAGAAAAAATTATTTCCATTGGTATGGATGAGGATACCGAGGCTCAGGAGATTCAGTAATTTATCCAAGGTCACAGGGATAGAAGATGACAGAACTGCATGGAAACCCCCGCCCATATCTCCAACCACACCCTCTGCCTCTCAGGGGGAAGTGCACACGCCCAGACAGGAGGCACCAGTGGGGTAGCTTATCTTCCTACCTCGTGGCCGCCAGTGCAGCCAACCCCAGTGGCATCGAGGATGCAGCGGCCCAGCCACTCATCCGGGTGCGCACTGACGATGTCGTTGCGGCAGGCTTCCAGGTGGGGGCGCAGCTGCTGCAGCAGTGTGCGTGACAGCAGCACCCCAAAGCCACCGTGGCAGTAGCGGCCTGGGGCGGGCTCTCCACTGATGAAGTCCTGGGGCCGGCCCAGATAGAGGTGGGCAGAGGCTGCCAGGCTGAGGTGGCCAGCTAGGCGAGCCAGTCCGTGCGCCTCGGTGTAGGTGGCATCGGGCACTAGGAAGAACCAGTCAAAGTCGTTGCCGTGCTGCTCCAGCAGGTGGCGCAGTGCCAGGTGCAGGTGCCCAATGGGCCGCTCCTCGCCTAGCGTCACCACGGCCATCCCCGGTGGTGCCCGGCGGCCCCGCGAGCCTGTCAGGAACACCACACGCTCTAGCCGGTGCCCCAGCGTGCGGTTCACAGCCACGCCCAGTGTGGGCAACGTGGCCTGTGAGGTCAGCACCGCCACGAGCAGCCTCTGCCTGATGCCCAGCTCTGTGCTGATGTAGCGGGTCCTGGGGGTGGGGGAAGAAGATGGCACAAGGTTACTAAAAAGACAACAGGGCAGGTAGAGGGCAGCATACACAGGCTCCGGCAGGTCATGTCCTCTTTGGGCCTGTTTCATTTATGATAGAATAACAACTCCCCCCCAGGGATCACGAGTATTTAAGTGAAATACTGGCCTTACCATAGTGCTTTTGGGCGACGGCATTATCCATGCAGATATGAGAGATATATTTGGGGTCTGACTCCCTGTTTCATTACTTAGTGGTTGAGTCCTTGAGCAAGTTATTAAACCCATCCGAGCCTTGGGTAGCCTCATCTGTAAAATGGGGCTGATTTTATCTCTTTAAAGCACTTAGCCAAATGCTTGGCACATAGGTGCTCCACACATCATGTACACACTTATTTCTAAATAATATGCCATTATACCACTAATACATCACATAAATGATGTAACAGAATAAACGGCATAGAGATGTAGTGAATGTGTTTGGGGGGGGGTCAGGGGTTCCAGTGACTTACCTTCCATAACACAGAAGGTAAGTTGCAGAACTGGAATTTGAACTCGGTGTTACTTCGGAGAAATTATTTCAACTCATTGGCAGAGAGGCATTAATGGAATGGGTACATCACCCTTTTCCCACAAACCTCTGCCCCCCCTCCCCCAGGCGCCCACCCAGGAACAAGAGATACAGGTAATCCTAGTTCTCTCTTTTCTCTTTCCCTCTCTCTATGCACCCACTCTATATACTAGTCATTTCTCTAAACCTAACACCGAACCAGGGAGCTATGAGGACCTTTGTGGGGGGCGGGGGGTCCATGGGGTCAAGCAGGTTTAGGGCAGAGGCGGGCAAGTTCTGCCCGGGCCTGGATGGGGCTCAGAGAGGCCTCAGATGGGCTGCAAACCTCCCTGGGAAGCAGGGCCGTCGGAAATTATCGGGGCCCAAAGACTTCCTGGCCGGTCAGACCCTTCCTTCCGGGGCCTGACCCAGCCCCTGGCGGCCTCCACTGCGCGTCCGTCCCAGCCGGTTCCCAGCGGGTGGGACTGGCGAGTCTGATCCCTACCTGACGGCCTTTTTGGCGGCCTGGCCAGGCTGCGCGGGGTGGTAGGGCAAGACACGCGGCTCCCAGTTCTCCCCAGCGCCTGCACCGGCCCCGGGCCTCTCGCGCTCCGCTCCGGGCTGCACCGAGTTGGGCCGGCGCGCCGCGTTGGTGTTGCCGCGCGGCGGCAGCTCAGAATCTCCGGGTTGGGGCGGCCCTGGGCCACAAGGCTCCTCCACCCAGGTGACGCTGAGCAGGCTCAGAGTGAAGCCCAGGGAGATGCCCACGGCCACGGGCCCTGCGGGCCGCAGCACCGACAACAGCAGCGATGCCCGCATGGCGCCCGGACCGCGGGCCCCCGGCCCTGGAGCAGCCCCAGAGCAGCAAGAGAAGGCTTCGAGGGGGCGGGACCGGGGAGGGGGCGGATCCGAAGGGCCCGAGCCAAGCGGGCGGGCCCCCTCCCTCCCCTCCGAGCAGAGC
This sequence comes from Physeter macrocephalus, assembly GCF_002837175.3. Lineage (NCBI taxonomy): Eukaryota > Metazoa > Chordata > Mammalia > Artiodactyla > Physeteridae > Physeter > Physeter macrocephalus. The sequence goes on from NW_021145611.1 coordinate 35,306, forward strand.
CCGCGGCCCGAGCCGAATCCCCTGCGCCTCGTTCCGATCGCCCTCCAGCCGCCGCTCGGTACCGCGCGGATCCCGGCGCTGGGCGCGGGAGCCTCAGCCGAGGCCGCCGCTGTCCGACGTGTCACTGGGAGGGCCCCGCCCCCGGGGTGGTGTCTCGGGCTCCGGCTACCGGAGAGGGAGGAGAAGGGGGAGGTTAAAGGGGAAGGACCCCCGGAAGTGCCCCCTCCTCAGTGAGGGAGAGGCAGACGTCGGGGGCGGAGTCCCCTACCTCCCCCCGGCGTGGTTGGTGCGTCCTGTGTGACGTAAGAAGCAGCCCGCCCCTGCCTGGATGGTGCGCCCTGAGTGACGTAAGGAGCAGAGGCCGGAGCTGTCCATCAGCACCAAAGGCCGCGGGCGGGCTCAGGGCATGGGGCCTCGGCTCTGGGGCAGCCCGAGCCCCTGCTCCTGCTCCTTTCCCTTCCCCAGGCCCAGCCTCAGTGCCCGGACGTCGCGGGACTGGAGTGCCAGCCGGTGTTGGAGGCGGAGCGGCGTCGCCGCCGCGCAGGGACCGGTCCCTCCTGCCCAGCAGCCCCCTTCTCCTCACCGCGGACTTTTACCGGACACCAGTCAGCTGGAGCCTCAGGCGCCCGGCAACCCCGGCCGGAGAGCCTCCTTCGCTCAGAAGCTCAGGTCGCCTCCAGCCCAGGTAGATCTTGGACAATTCCAGATTTAGCCGCCCACAGACCAGTCTCCTGGCTGCCTCCTCACCGGCAGCACACTGCCCTCATCTCCCCGCAACCCAGTCCCCCTCTTAACTTCTTCATCCCAGCTCCCTCTAGCCAGGCACTTTTCCCCCCCTTTGTCTTTTGTCCCTTACTTCAGGGATGCTTCCAGAGCTGTGTGATGTGGGCACCACTCCTTTGTCCACTGTGTCCTTCCCTAGTTCTCCACTCCTATTCTCACCCTCATCCTGGTGGAGACCCACAACTCCTCCTTGACCCCAACTTCCTCTCTGTCAGGCTGACGTGGGAGGGTGACTCCCTACTGTTCCCAGCACTATGCCGGGCACTGCGGCGACACTTCGGTTCCAGCTGCTGCCCCCCGAGCCAGATGATGCCTTCTGGGGTGCACCCTGCGAACAGCCCCTGGAGCGCAGGTACCAGGCACTGCCAGCCCTCGTCTGCATCATGTGCTGTCTGTTTGGAGTCGTCTACTGCTTCTTCGGTGAGACCCCATCTCATTCCTCACTCGGGCCCCCCACTGTTTCCTCAAGTTATTTTCCTGAGGCACCCCAAACCTTCTTTAGAACTTTACCACTACCATGAACTATCTTTCTTTCTCTTTTTTTCGTCCCACACGTTTGTAGATAATTTAGACTCTAGATCCTAGAGAACACAGGGTTTTGAATTAGCCATGCTTGAATTTGAACCTGGTTCTGCACTTTACCAATTATGATGCCTTGGACACATTAAACTTTCTAAGCCTCAGTTTTCTCATCTGAACAGTGGGAACAAAGATATTTGTCTCACACGGGGGGCAGGGGCGCTGTGAGAATTAGTAAGCACGCAATAAATAATAGCTATTGTGGTGAAGATGTGTTTAGGTCACTGTGCTAGGTAGGCATCGAAAACATTTAGGAGGGTGAGTTAACGTGGTCCCTTACCACAGGGCATATTGTCTGATGAAGAAGAGACTTCTGGAACATTCACATCCGTGATACATATTAGAGGAAGCTAAATGATACATATTAGAGTCACACACATGGAGATGTGTGTACAAGTCAGCCTCCAGTAATTGGGGCTGCTGTGGATAGTTGTCCAGGATGCACAAGGGAGTTCAGTTGGAAAGGCAAGCGGGGGCTGAAATCCAGCCCATGCTCTACTTGCCAAACTCTAGACCTTGGCACAAGGCTGCTTTGCCTAGAGGAAGGCACAACTCTTTATAATTTGCACCAAGGTGCCAGATGGTCTAGTGGAGTAAGTGCCCAGTGACTCTACAGCAAGAGGTACAGAACTTCAGGTAAAGGAGAGCTTTATGGGCTGGGCATCCAGGCAGAGCATTATAGGTGGCTGGATGAAGTGAAAAGGAGGCTTGGAGGTCTGAGTTCCAGGCTGAGCAGAAGTGGGGCAGGACTTGTGCTCGGCGGCCTTTCCATCTCCCCCTAGAATGGCTGGATAGTAGGCAGGATGGGAGCCAGATGGCCTCTCCACTTCCACCCGCAGACTCTGGACCAAACAACTGCGGAGTGGGCAGGGGAAGAGCCCCTCTAAGGGCTCAGGACACATTCTGGGTCTCCAAGGAGGCTGTGTCGCCTCGCCCCCTCCACTATTCCAACCACTCCCTCTACAGTTGCTCGGTGCGGCCTGCCATTCCCTCTCCTGGGCTTCCCTGACACCCTATCCTTCTTGGAGGCTCCCATTCTCGGGCTCTTGGACTCTTTGAGCCCTTGTGCATGCCCTACTCCTCTTTCCAACCCCAGAACCTCCTGGACTCCAGTGCTTCCCCTCATTCTTAGAATGGACTCTCCTCTTTATGACCTTTCTCTTTGGCTCTCCCTGACCCTTTGACCCCCATCTCTGACTTCCATCTTCTCAACTTTTCAGGATCTACAAGTCCCTCACACTTCCCGGTACCCTTAATGGGCCTAATGGCCCTATAACCTCCATTTTTCTGAAACACCACAACCACTGTTTCCCCCGATAATCCTCTCTGACCCCCTATGACTCCTTGTAAGATCCAGTGAGCCCTAACTACGCCCGAGCTATCTCATTACCTTCCATCCCTCTGACTCCCTCGATTACTCCTAACACAGGGGAATCCCTATGACCCCATTGTCTGTTTGCCCCCACCATGATTTCAATGATTCCATTTCTCTGGCTTCAATATCACTCTCGCTCAGAAACCATTTCGTACTCTCAATGATTCCACATCTGTCAATTCCCCTCATGATGATGAAGATGAAAAGACCTCATCTTTCTGAACCCGTGTGACCTCATCTCTCAAGTTCTTTCTGACTTCCAAATACCTCATCGCTCTGAACAGTCCCTCTCTAAAGAGCCCAGTGACTCTACTGCTGATCCACCGGTGACCCCAGTGGCCTCTCTCCCTGACCTCGATGATCCCAAAGACCCCAATGACCCTATTACTGAGTCACTCTTGACGCCAGTGATCTATCTCTATCTCAAAAATCCAACACTCATCTCAGTGACTGTCTCTCTGTTTTCCCAGTGACTCCCGATGGCCTATTTCTCTGACCTTCCTTGACCCCAGCGGTCCCTTCACTGCCGCCCTCAGGACCCCAATGACCCCCAATTTTCTGATCTTAGTGTCCTGCCTCTGGTTCCCCTGGGATTCCTTGTCCTTGACCCCTCTGACCTCCTACCTCCAGCCCAGTGACCTCGTTTTGGTCTCTCACTAGCCGCTGTTCCCTTCCAGGTTACCGCTGCTTCAAGGCAGTACTCTTCCTCACTGGGTTGCTGTTTGGCTCGGTGGTCATCTTCCTGCTGTGCTACCGCGAGCGGGTGCTGGAGACGCAGCTGAGCGCCGGGGCGAGTGCAGGCATCGCGCTGGGCATCGGGCTGCTCTGCGGGCTGGTGGCCATGCTGGTGCGCAGCGTGGGCCTCTTCCTGGTGGGGCTGCTGCTCGGCCTGCTGCTCGCCGCTGCCGCCCTACTGGGCTCCGCGCCCTACTACCAGCCAGGCTCTGTTTGGGGCCCCCTGGGGCTGCTGCTGGGGGGCGGCCTGCTCTGCGCCCTGCTCACGCTGCGCTGGCCCCGCCCGCTCACCACCCTGGCCACCGCCGTGACGGGGGCCGCGCTCATCGCCACGGCTGCCGACTACTTTGCCGAGCTGCTGCTGCTGGGCCGCTACGCGGTGGAGCGTCTGCGGGCCGCCCCCGTGCCCCCCCTCTGCTGGCGGAGCTGGGCCCTGCTGGCACTTTGGCCCCTGCTCAGCCTGATGGGCGTTTTGGTGCAGTGGCGGGTGACCGCCGAGAGGGACTCGCACACGGAAGGTGAGGAGGCCCAGGCCAGGGTGGGCGTGAGAGAAATGGGTGCTTGAGGGGGGGTGGGTCTGAGCGACGGTGGATGGGGGAAGGAGCTGTACACACCAGCAGCGGAAGGCCTCAGCTGAGTTAAGAGAGCTCACCGGCTCCAGTGCCGGGACGGGCACTTCAGTGCCACCATCCCTGCCACAACAACAGATGGAGCAGCGGCTCTGCGCCAAGCCCATTCCAGGCACTGGGGATGCAACAGAGACAAAGCAGAAAAGGCCCCTGCCCTGATGGGGTTGCCTTCAGGGTGGGGGAGACAGACACTAGACACGCAAGTTAACATGATAATTTATCCCATTGTGTGGAGTGATACGAAAGAGACGTGCAGAGTAATGTGAAATACAGACAGGGTGGCCAAGGAAGGTCACTTGGAAGAGGTGACATTTAAGCAGAGACCTGAAGGATAAGGGGCCAGCCATGCAAAGAGCTCGAGAAGAGGGAATAGCAAGGGCGAGGGGAGTGAGCTTGGCCTGCTGAGGAAGTCGGGCGGGAGTGGTGAGTGAGGGGTGCCGATTGTGTGGGCACCGTGGGCCGTGATGAGGACTCTGGATTCATTAGATGGGTGGTGAGATGCCACTGGAGGTTTAAAGGAGGGAGGGTATAATCTAATTTAGCATTTGGGATGCTCATTCTGGCTGCTGAGTGTAGAAAGCATCAGGGAAGGCAAGCATAGAAGGGGAACCACGGAGGAGGCAGCTTAGTTGTCCAGTCGAGAGATGATGATGGCTGGTCTCGGTGAGTCACCTATGGCTCCAGACTGGGAGAGGGGTGGCAGCTGGGAAGCAGGCACCTAGAGTCTAGGAATCTTCCATAAAGACCTTTGGAAGAAAAGAACTGTGGCAAGTCCCATCTGGGAGGTGGGCCACCAGGAAAGTAAAGGAGGAGAGGTTTCGGATGAGGGGAATCTGGGAGCCTGGCGCCCTCAGGTTAGAAGGACAGGGAGGCTTGGGCGAGATGAGGGACGCGGGCCTCTGAGACCCTGCTCTGCCCACCCCTGCACAGTGGTCATCAGCCGGCAGCGCCGTCGTGTGCAGCTCATGAGGATTCGGCAGCAGGAAGAGCGCAAGGAGAAGCGGCGCAAGAAGAGACCCCCAAGGCCTCCCCCTAGAGGCTCCCGGGCTCCTCCAAGGCCTGGGCCCCCTGACCCTGCTTATCGGCGCAGGCCGGTACCCATCAAACGCTTCAACGGAGACATCCTCTCCCCGGTGAGCACCCCGAGTGGGGAGAAGGGAGTGTTTAGACTCTGTCCAAGCAGGACTGGGCCTTCCCCAGGGGCTGGTCACTGTCTAGAAGGCCTAGCGCTTGTCCACCCATCGTAACCCCTGTACTGGGAGCCTGATGGGTGGGGGAGAGGTGTCCTGAGCGTGAGTTTTAATGAGGTATAGTAGGGGGTAGCGTCTCAGTGCTGTGGACTCTGGGTGTGGTGAGGTCCTAGACCGACAGCAGACCATGATGCGTCTCAGGTTTGTGACAGTGCAGACTGAGGATGTCTGCCTGGGTGGCTTTCAGGGCAGGGGTCTGCAGTGGCACTCTCACACCTGTGCTTACTCTCCCACAGAGCTACATCCAGAGCTTCCGGGACCGGCAGACAGGGAGCTCGCTGAGCTCCTTCATGGCCTGGCCCACAGACACAGACGACGAGTACGGGTCCCGGGGACCGCTGACAGCCTGCTCTGGGCCCCCCATGCGGGTATAGCAGTCTCTCTGCTCCTGCCCGCCTACGCTCATCGGTCACCAGCTCTGCCAGCTTGGGGAGGCCCGCTGGGCCATGACTCAGCCCGCCTGGGCCTGTGGCCTTTGGCTGTCTCTTTCCCCACCCTGGAGAGGAATGGCCTGGCCGCCAGAAGGGAGGACCTATCTCAGGCTCGGCCTGGCCTGAGGGGAGAGCCTCCTCCCAAGCTCCCGAGGGGCTCCTGAGGGACGCGAGTGTGAGCCCCGCTGGGGTGTGCTCAGGGTTGTGAGTGTGTCGCCTGTGTGTGTGTGCGTGGAGGGGTGGGCTTGGAGAGGACACTGGGACCCCTGCCTTAGATTTCTGATTGGTAGGGCTTCTCCGAGGGTGGCCCTGCTTCCTCTCCCACTCCTGGGGTCCCACGGGCTACTCTCCTGCATGTCTAAGTGGAGGAGGTCTACCTTCCTCCCCCATCGCCTCCACCTCTCAGCCAGACTCATCTGAGACTTCTTGTCCTTGTCCATGGGGCAAACTGCAGCAGCCCTCACCCTGGTCCCCTGTCCTCTGCAAGCCACCAGCCTGAGGGCAGTGGCAGGGAATGGGGGTGGGCGGGTGCTGCTCTGGGCTGGGTTAGGGAAGGGGGCTGGGGGAGGGGCTTAAATGCACGGTGCATGTCTGGTGTCGGTCATGCCACCCTGGACACCTCATGCTTCTGTCTCCCCCCCCACCCCACCCTGTTTGACATCTTTTATAAACGTGCCAAACTGTGAGGCTTCTGCCAGGAGTGGTGGTCTTTGGTGGCTGGCACTTCCATGGGCCAAGATGGAAGCACTGCAGCCCTTGGTCCCCTGTGTCACTCACTACACAGGGGCTCCAGGCAAGTTCTGCCCTCCCACGTCACACAGAGAGCCAGGAAAGGGGCTGTACCACTTTTATTGTCTCCCAACAGCTCAGGTTCCCCTCTCTCCCCACCCCTTCCCAGGGTAAGGGCATGCGCCTTCCAAGCTGTCCGAGGGCACCCGCCTGGCCTGGTTCGGTCCTCCTAGCTACCTGCGGAGGAATGACTGCGAGTGGGGCTGGGGAGACGGTGGGCACCACACTCCTCTCCCCTGGCAGAGCCGGGGCACCCACACAGGAAGAGCTGGGCCCTCACCCTCTGAACCAACCCTTTCTAGGCCTCTGTCAGGGCTGTCTGTGGGGGCAGGAAAGTGAGGGTGGCCAGTCAGAGGTGGGGAAGGTAGGCACCTGAAGGGAACACAGGAGTTCAGGTGGAGCGGGGCGGGGGCACCTCCTAAGTGGAAGAGGAAAGAAATGGGACTAGCAGAAACCCTCTGCCCAGGCGGAGTGCAGCTTGCTGATGGGTAGAAGCCAGCTGGGCAGAGAGCAGGAGAGGGTGAGGGACAGGCGGGGGGCACAGACCAGGGGCTGGGAGGTGGGAAGGAGAGGAACTTGGGTACAAATGGGGCATTCAGGAGAGACGAACATGGTCCAGAGGCAGGAGGGAGTAAGGAGAAGCTCGGACAGGAAGAGGTGTAGAAAGGTGGAAACAGCTGCCCTGAACCAAGTGGTTCCTGTTGAGAACACGGGACTCCCTCCTCTCCGCAGCCCTGGCTGTGATCTCCCGCATCCCCATTCCCCACCTCCAACACATCTCAGAACCAGCTTGCCGTCCCAAGTCTTGGAAAACCTGCAGGAGGTGTGTCTCAGCCCACCAGCTCTTAGGAGACCCCTGGCCAGCCGGCCTGCCTTTCTGACCTCTGCCCCGTCGGCTTTACTCACCCTCTACAAGCAGCCGTGTGTGGGCGCTGTCCTGGCCGGCCTGGCAGCAGTAGGTGCCCTGGTCCTCAGGTCGCACGTCATGGATGACCAGGCTGTGGGTGTGGCCATGACTGCGCAGCTCGTACTTGTCTCCCGGGCACAGCGCGACCCCCTCCCGCAACCAGCACACTTGGGCCCCCGAGCGGGACACAGTCACCTCCAGCACCGCCCGGCGGCGGCCGACCAGAACTGTCTTCTCGCGAGGGGGGCGGCGGCATATCTGGAGAGGCAATGCTGGGGGTGGAGGACGAGGGCTTAGGTTAACAGGGACACGCAGGGCCCCAGGAGGAGTGACGCATCTTCCCTCCCGCTGTGGCCTCCATTCCTGGTCTTAGACCTCTATGCCACCACCCCGTTTCTCTCTACCCTCAACCCAAAGTCTCCTGCTCCCCAGGAAATACACTGCTCTCTGTGATCCGCCCCCGGAGAGCCCCGGGAGGAAGGGGTGGGGAAGGTAGGGTTCCTCGGACCAGCCGCCAGCTTGCCAGTTCCAGGGGGAGACAGTGTTCACTCCAGGTCGTCCATGCCCCAGTTGCTTACCCTCCACCTCCAGCTGAGCCACGGACTGGGCGGGTCCCGCCTGGAGGCGGACCTCACCAGAGTCCTCCGCGCGCAGCTCGCTCAGCACCAGAATGTGTTTCTTCCCTGGGGGTGAAGGGGGCGCTAGCGAGGCCGGAGCCGCCTCTGGGGAGGGTTCGGGGATGAGGGTGGGGCCAGAGTAGGTCCCCGGGTCGGTTCGGACGCGGTAAATGTGCGCTGGGCGGGGCGGAATTGAGATGCCGAGGGGTAAGAGGGGAGGTCCAGGACCGAGGGCTCCGAGCTGGGGGCCAGGGAGAGATCGAGAGGCTGCTCCTTGGGCCGTGGGGCGGGGCTCATTTGACCAGGAGGTGGGACTTATCCTGGTAGGGCGGGGCAGCGAGGGGCCAGAGCGGGTAGAAAGTCGGTCAGACCTTCCTGTCGGATGCGGACGCGGCCTCCGGGTCTCAGAGGGCAGCCTCCGAGCTCCCAGCTCCCGGTGGTCTCGACTTCCGACACGGTGCACTCGAACGTGGCTCCGTCGCCTTCGCGGGCTCGCACCGACCGAAGCTCCGAGAGGACAGACACCTTGCGCTCTGGGGCGGAGCCGGGGCCGTGAGGTGGGCGGGGCGGAGCGGAGGGGGGCGGTCCCCCGCCCCGCCCACGCCCCGCCCCCCTCCTTAGACGCCCCGGAGCAGAACCCCGGGGCAAGTCCGGTCCGCAGCCCCCGCAACCCACAGCAGTGCCCCGCCCGGGCAGCACCCGGTACCCACCGCGCACCACCAGGTGGACGGGCCCGGCTCGGGCCATCCCCACCACGCAGCTGTAGGTCCCGGCGTCCAAGGGACCGCAGCGTCGCAGCTGGAGAAGGCGGCGGGTGCCGAGGGCCTGGAGTCTGAGCCGAGGGCTGGGGGTGAGCGGCTGCCCGTCCTGGGGGCGGGAGTTGCAAAGGGTCGCGGTGAAAGCTCGTCTGGGCACAGACGGCCCCTGCCCTCCTCGTAGGCTGCCGCTCCCTCTGTTTATGCCAAGCGGTTTTTCGAGGCACGTTTATGCTGTGGAGCAGGGCCGCCCCGCGCCTTCCGGGACCTCGCCAGGAGTCTCACTGGGAATGTGTCACCCTTTGGGGACGTTAGGGCTGAGAAGGGAGCCACAGGCGCGGGAAGCCTAGAGTCATGTACTGCTCATACCAGCCATGCGTGTGGATTCTGGAATCAGGAAACCTGGATTCAAATATGGGCTCTACGTCTGCCCCTGGGCAATACTTCACCCCACGGCGCATCAGTCTCCTTATAGATAACATGGAGATAATAAGACCTGCCTCATAGGGCTGCTGTAAGGTTTAGAGGATTAAATGTAGAGTAAATCTTAGCACAGTGCCAGGCGCATGGCTCAGTGAGTAATAGTTATTTCTGTTGGGGGTTGTTATTGCTGTTATGATGCCGAGGTGGGCTGGGCTGGGGCTGGGCTCTGACCTTCTCCCAGGTGACATCAGCCAAGGCCTGGGAAAGTTCACACTCGAAAGTAGCTGTGTCACCCTCGGTCACTTCTAGGTCCTGTGGCCCCTGCACAATGGTCACTGGGGCCTCTGGGAGTGGGAGAAGGCAGACACATTTGGCACAAGGGGTCACTGGTGGGCACATTTAGACAAGGTGATCAACAGAGGCCACCATTGAGTGGGGGGCATGCTGGGACAAAGTGGTCCAAAGGGGATGCTGGTCAGTGGGGGACACAGTGGTATCAGAGGGGTCAACAGGGTAGGAATGGCCCGCTGGGGGTCGGTCACATTTAAGGTGGTCAGTGGGGGGGACATGCTGGGGCTAGAGGGGCATAGGGAAACTGGAGCAGAGATGCCAGTGGAGTTACCCATAGGCAAGCGTGGTCAGTGGGGGCTACACTGGCTGGAATGGACAGGAGACACTGGCCAGTGGGGGACACCATGGGTTCACAGGAGCAATGGGGGGACCCTAGAGCAGATGTGGTCGGTGGGGAACACACCAGGGCTGCAAGCAAAAATGGGGGACACTGAAGCAGAGTTGCCAATGGAGTCACCCTTTGGCATAGTCAGTGGGTTGGTGGGACTTGGCTGGTGAGAGGGGCACCCTCAGGCAGAGGGGCTGCAGCAGGCAGGCGCGGTCAGTGGGCTCACACTCAGAGTGGCCCACAGGGCCATGGTCAGGCGAACAGACACCACACCGGCACAAGCACCTCACAGCAGCACAGTCAGTGGTCCACTGGGACACTGGGGTTGGTGGAGACACACTCAGGCAGGGCACTCACTGGGGCCACACATGGCCAAAGGGTCAGGGGAGTCAAACTCTGGCAGGGAGGTCAGTGGGGGCCACACTGGGACAGGGTCAGTGGGGGCCACACAGGTAGTGGGATGGGTAGAATCACACCCAGAGCAGTCAGCAGGCAGGCAGCGGTTCCAGAGGCCGCACCTCTCACAGTGAGTCTGGCTGCACAGCGCAGGGCATCCGCAGTGAAGGAGATGCAGCCCGAGTCGGCCAGGCCCAGGCCACTGAGTACCAGGCAGTGAGCGTGGCCCTCTGCGTGAATTTGGCACGTGGTCCCCGGCTGCAGCCGGACTCCACCCCGGGCCCACTCCCCGGTCACAGCCTCCTGGGACAGCTCCAGCTGGAAGGTGGCGCTGCCCCCCTCGATGACGGTCACATCCTCCAGAGGCCGCAGCACCCTTAGCTGCCTTGCTAGTGGGAGGAGATGGGGGAAGAGGGAGGATGAGGGCTCCAAATCTGGGCGGGGCTTTCGGGCCCCCCCCACCCGACCCCCGCCCGCCACACACGCACCTTGGCTCTGCCTGCACCACCCCTAACACCCAACCTCGTAAGGCCCTATAGAACAAAGTTCAGAACCAGGGTGCAGAGCCATTCAGACTTGGGTGGAGAGAGGAGATACATGAAGGGGGTGATGTGTGGTTAGCGGGGTGAGGAGTTTGGGTGAGGGGTGCTGTGACACTGGAGGAAGCACAGAATTTGAAGTCAGACACACCAGGACTGGACCCTGCCACATAGTTTGTGTGCTGTGTAACCTTTGGCAAATTGCTTGACCTCTCTGGGCCTCAGTTTCCCCAGCTATACAAGGTTAATAGCATTGAGACATGGGTTTATTGTGATTAAATGAATGAAATAAATTAGAAGAGAATACACATCACCAACAACCATTTACCAAGCTCTCTGTGGGTATTTCTCATATTATCCCAATCAATGTTCCCAAAGACCCTTTTTAAAGAAAACTTGGCTCAGAGAAGTTAAGTAATTTGCATGAGGTCACACAGTTAATAGAGGGCTCCATCTTGGGGGTGTGGGTGCTGTTTGCCAACCATCCCTGCTTCTCAGCTGGGCCCATGTATCCTGGGGCAGGTGACTGAAGGATAAACACGGCAAGTCTTTCTGGAGTATAATATTTACGTTTATAGCAAAGCCATCTTGGACATAAGAAATGGAATGCAAAATCCACATGGACTTCTAAGGTAAATAGAAAACATTAGAAAAAGGAGAGTTTTGCTTTGGGCAGGCTGCTTCAGGTCACGCTCCTGGAGGTCAGCCAGGGCTGACTTGCCTTGTGGCGAGGGGCACTTTGGTGGGGGTCTGAGGGGCCCTGGGCCAGCCAGGAGAGACCGTGCCACAGGGCGGGCGATGTGTTAGGAGAGGACGGGGCACTCACGCTTCACGCTGAGCCTGGCCAGGGTGCGATCGTGGTGGCTCTCACAGCCGTAGGTGCCCTGGTCGGCCAGTATGACGCCGTGGATGAAGAGGCGGTAGACGTGGCCATCCTGGGCCGTGGACAGGCGGGGGTCGGGTGGTAGGGGTGCCCCACCTCGCACCCAGCGCACGGCCCCTGCCGCACCCGCTCGGCCTGTCTCTACTTCGAGGCACACGTCCCGGCCTTCCTCTGCCCGCACGTCCTGCAGCCGCCGCAGGAACAGCAGCTCCGTCTCTGGGGAGAAAGAGAGAGGGGGGCATGGAGCCTGGTGGGCTGACCCCCTGCTCCCTCTCAGGGATCTGTCCCCTGTTATGGCCGGGGCTGGGAGGATAGGTTCAGGAACAAGACCATTGTGTCTCCATCGGGACCAAACCTCGAACGTGGAGCCGGGCACTTGTGGACGTGCCCCCTGCTTGGGCAGTCACAGTCCCTGCGTCCTCAAGCTGGCAGCCTCGCACGGTCAATATGCGGCTTGACCCATTCTGGGCCATCTCTAGCTGGGGCCCTGGGGTGACAATGGCCCCATTGTGCAGCCAAGTGACGTCGGCCTCTGGTGGGGAGACTTCACACCGGAACGTGGCATCATCACCCTCGTGGACAGTGAGTGGTGTCAGCTCCGAGACCAGCTTCACCGGCGGTGGTTCTGGGGGGGGGGGGGTCAGGCAGTGAGGTGGGCTGGGTCTTTCCACCTCCCTCATCCTCATCCCCTTTTCATCCCCTCATCTCCAGTAACAGGCCCTCATCCTCCAGTTATTGAACAGAACCTTCCTGAGGACCTACTGTGTGTCAGCCATGAGGTGTTTCAGAGGACAAGATGTCAACGCCCTGCTACTCCTAGCCACCTCCGCCCAATGCTGGCCTGGCACCCACCTCTCTGACTCCCTAGTAATAGTAGGTTATTTACTATGGACCCAATTTATCTCATTTAACTGTCACAACAGCCCTATAGGACAAGCACTATCCCTTCACTTTGGAGCTGGGGCTCAGAGAGTTTAAGCAAGTTGCCAGTGTCATACAACTACTGGGAAGCAGAATCCAGATTGGAACCTGGTGTGGGCGGCTCTGACTCCAGAGCCCTGCTTTTAACCACTGGTCCGTGCCGCTCCTATTATTTGAGGGTTCCTGGAAAAGGGGGCCCTGAGCCCTCATCCCAGGAATAGTCACGCATGCATGGGTTGGAGCCAGGGGCAGCGAGGTGGGGTCGGGGCACGGGGGCCCAGAGTGGTTCGGGCATGTGGCCCTTGGGGCGTGAGGGGTGCACTGTTACCTTCCACGCTGACGAGGAAGATGCGGCTGTCCTGGGGCGTGTCGCACAGGTACTCCCCGGCGTCCCTGCTCCGGGCCCCCTGCACCCGCAGCACCTGCCTCGCCCCGTCCTGCTCCAGCTGCACCCGCCCCTGGCTCGCCAGGCGCTCCCCGTCCTTGTACCAGCGCACAGGGCCCCCCGGCCCGGAGAGGTGCACCGCCAGCTCCAGGTCCCCGCCTGGGGTGCTGCGAACCCTCGTGTGGGCTGCCTCGGGGTCCACCACCCGCACGGGGGGCTCTGTGGGCTCAGAGCCGGGGGTCACCGGGAGGGAGTGGCTCATGGGCTGGGAGGAGGGCAGGGGAAGGCAAGACGGGGAAAGGGACCGACAGCGGTGGGGCCGGGGGTGGGCCAGGTGTGCTAGAGAAGCGGGAGACTCATGGGTTTCGGGGTGCGACTCTCAGGCTTCCTGCCCGGGCTATACTCACCAGCCACTTGGACGGTGAAGCTGAGGCTGGGGGCCCCCGGGGCTGCCCCTGACTGGCAGGTGTAGAGGCCCGCGTGGACCGGGTCTGCAGCCCGGATGCAGAGGACACGGCGGGGGCCCTCGGCTTGGAGCTCCAGGCCATCACCCTCCTGCACCGGCCTCCCGTTGTGGCTCCAGAAGACGAGGGCGCCAGCCCGGGACAGTTCACAGCTCAGCACCAGCGGCTCCCCGGGGGCCACGCAGAGCGGGCTGGGGGCTGCCTCTGGGGCAAGGAACTGGACTGGGGGCTCTGGACAGAGAGGAGAGGTATCAGCTCGGTGACGCTCCCCACCTCCCGCACCCTGGCTGACCGGGGGCACCCACCAGCCAGGCTGACGTTGAAGGTGACGGCTTCATCACGAGTCTCGCACACATACTCCCCGGCGTCCTCAGGCTGGGCGTGGGGCAGGGTCAGGGTGCGCGTGGGCCCCTTGGCACCCAGCTGCAGGGCATCTGATGCTTCCACCTCCAGCCCATCCTTGTACCAGCGCACCTGGGACCCAGCCGGGGCCACCTCGCAGCGCAGCTCCACGCGCCCTGGAGCCCCGAACCGCAGGTCCAGGGAGCGGGCCGCCGGATGCACAATCCTCTCTGGAGTGGCTGGTGGGTGGGTAGAGAGAGGGGAGAGGGGGCTCGGCCAGCAGGCCTCTACCTGCCTCCCCACTAGATTCCCAGCCCTCGTGCCGTGCAGCTCTTGGGAACGGTGCCACCTGCAATCCGCGGGCACTCGCTGTGGGCCAGGTGTTGCGCCTAAGCACGCTGCAGCTCTTTTCTCAGCTACTTCCTTTTTTTTTTTTTTGTGGTACGCGGGCCTCTCACTGCTGTGGCCTCTCCAGTTGCAGAGCACAGGCTCCGGACGCGCAGGCTCAGCGGCCGTGGCTCACGGGCCCAGCGGCTCCGCGGCACGTGGGATCTTCCCGGACCGGGGCGCGAACCCGTGTCCCCTGCATCGGCAGGCGGACTCGCAACCACTGCGCCACCAGGGAAGCTCCCTCTCAGCTACTTCTGACACTCCCTATTGTTGGCTTCCCTTTATAGATGAGGACCTGAAGCCTCTTTAATAGAGAACTGACTTGCTCTAGGCCACATGGGAAAAAAAGAGGTAGACCCGCACTCACAGCCACATCTATCTGACCCCATGCACATCCCTCCCTACCCCACCCGCACCTCCTATCCCCTTTGCCTCTCTGCCTCCGATCACCACCTGAAAAACCATCTATTTTCCTTATGTGCTGTCTGTCCACTCTCACGAGAAGGCAAGCTCCATAAAGACAGGTTTTCTCTCCTTGGTTCACTACTGTATCCCTCAGCATCCAGAACAGTGCTGAGCACATCAGTATTTGTTGAATAAGTGAATGCATGAGTGCTCCTGATTGCTGGGCTCTCTCCACCAGGTCTCTGGTCATTGTCCTGCTATGATCTGGGCAAGTCAGGGCTCTCTAATGGCTGAGAATGAGGAGGCTGGGGGAGGGGGAAGGCTGGACAAGGGGAGAGCCGTGTGCAGCGGTCAGGGACCCTGAAGGTGCAAGAACTGGGAGGGTTGGGTGTCTGTCCCTCAGCCTCCTGCCTCTTTTCCTCCCCAGGGTGTCCCAGAGACTGCCTACCTGTGACGGTGACAGTGAAGAAGGCTGAGTCGTCTCCAGCGTCGCACACGAACTCGCCCCCGTCCTCGGGCCGGGCAGCAGGTAGCACCAGGCGGCGGCGGGGCCCATCACTCTCCAGCACCAGGGCCTCGCTCTCCTCCACCTCCAGCCCATCCTTGTACCAGCGCACGGGGGCGTCCTCCCGCGACAGCTCACACATCAGCACCACACACTCCAAGCTCACGGCGACCAAGGTCACCTCGTCCCGGGGGTACGTGATGCGCACCGGGGGCTCTGCAGAGCGGGGACAACCACAGCCTGTCACAAACTCGCCGTCAGCCTCCCTGGAGCCATCTGGCAGCATGACGTCCCGGTCACCCACAATCATAAGGGTAACAAGGATAACAATAGGTCCAAAATCTGTTCTCTGAAATCCCTGGGGCCAGAAGTGCTACAGAATCCACAATGCTTCCGAGTCCAGAAATGGTGCGTTTATCATACATCACCTACCGCCCTCAGCCCCCACTGTGGTCCCCCCAAAATCAATCCCATTAACATTTCTGCAGTGTAACATACAGATAGATTCACCCTAAGCAGGCTAATTAAAAAGTACAAATAGCTTCACAGAGTTAAGTTCAGGTTTTACTGAAATGATTTTTAATACCAAACTTACAAAAGGCCTTTTGATTTTGAGCGGGTTTTTTTTTTTTTTAATTTCAGAATTGTGGATAAGGGATGGCGGATTTGTAATAGCAAGTACTTATATACAGCTTGCTAGAGCTCCAGGAACAGTCATAAGCACTTTACACCCTCGTAGCAATCCTAAGGAGTAGGTATTATTTTATACCCATTTCCCAGATGAGGCAACTGAGGCATGGTGTGATTAAGCAACTTCCTTATGGTCACAGCTGGCTATACCTACTCGAGGGCAGGAGGAAGAACTACCATCTGATAAAGGGAGGGTCAGACTCTGCAAGCAGTGGTAAGGACTCCGAGCCAAGGCTTGCAGGAAACTCAGTACTGAATTTTGCATCTATGCATGAGTTGTCAACACCTAAGATTTCCCCAGGGATATTAAATGCTGTTTCTAGTTCATCTCCAGCTGCTCTGGAGTGGTCAGTCTTTCACAGAAAGGAGCCATGTCAATATTGGTGGTGACCAGTGCACTGAGCCCGGGCCTGCCCATGCTTTCACGTACCTTGGAGGTCTCCCAGAATCAAGTCTCCAGGACACTTTCGTGTTCCTTTAGCATTTGGCCCCCTTGTGGCTGGGCTGGGGAACTGCTAGCTTCCTGGTCTAGGTCTTGGCAGAGGTGTGTACGGGCAGATGTGCCCACCAGTGCACACTCAGCCCTTGCCTCCGCCTCCTCCCTAACTGGGCTTATTCTAAGAGTCTACAGGATGCAGGCTGGTTCTCTGAGGCCCAGCAGCACCAGGAGATTGCAGAGTGCGGCTGCCTGAGTGGTGGGGGAGGTGACGGAGGCAGTGGAGTGACAATGGGGTGGAGCCATGGGGCTGGGGTGCCTGCACAGCTGGGGCCCTCAGCTTGGCATCAGACTTGATTCTCCTGATCCACACAAGGTGTGTTGTGTGAGCTTCTTATGAAGAATCTGGTGTTTTGTGGGGAGGCCAGTTATGAGCTGGAACGTGTGTGTCTGCGGCCATTATGTCTGGCCAGGGGTTGGGGCGGGCGAGGTGGAAGGGATTCACTACGGGACAGAGTATGTGCAGAAAGGCCTCTTCGGCTTTGTGACTTGTGTGCTTCAGGCTGCAGTATCTGGGGTGCAGGGAGTCGGGGGGCCCTAAGCTCAAGCCTAGGCTGAAGCATTGTTCCTAGGGCAGGGCAGGGGCAGGGCAGGGTAACCAGATGATACCAGCATCAGGATGGTCGCTCCAGTGCAGCCAGTGGCTTCTTCTGTGCCACCCACAGCTGCCTAGGTCCCACACTCCCCATCCCCCTCACACACACACTGGGACTGGCGCTGTGGGCTGCAGTCCCAAAGTTTCTGGCACTGAACCGTCACTTCCATAGTCATCCTGTGCTTTCCCGATTTGAACATTCTCCCCCCACCTTCAGCCCAAACCCTGACCCCCACTTAGCTAACTCAGCCGCTGCTCCAAATGGCCACTTTGAAGGCACTTCCTGCCTGCCAACCAGGTCAGCAGCCCCCAGCTTTGGGTACCCACTGCACCCTATCACGACACCCGGCAACCCTCACTCTGAGACCCTCTAATGTGTCCGGCTCTCCTGCCAGTCTGTGCACTCCCGGAGAGATGTGCGCGTGTGCGTCTGTGAGCTGCTGAGTGTCCGGAGCCCACCCCGGGTGGCATGGCGACCGACTTTCCCCGAGGCCCTCCCTGACCTCCAGCTCTGCTCTCGTGAGCCCTCATCCCTCACAGCACTTGTCACGAGGTGTCACTGTACATTTATTTGCGTGTTTATTGGTTAAACACAGGGGTCGCAAACTCAAATGCCCAGAGGGGCCAGGTAAGGTCAGGTCAGTGGCTGAAGTGGTCTGGGGGGAGCAAAAAGGAACAGCGGGCAGGGTGGGACAGAGGAATGTGGGCCCCGTGTTACAGGGGCAGCTGCTACTCAGCACCAGCTGTTCGTCGCCAAGGGGGGAGGCGGGACCAGAGGCGCCGGGTCTTCGGCTTTTTCAAGAGGACGCATAACTCCGGGTTGTTATTTGAACTGTCCTGACTTTGGTAAGACTCTGCAGGCCAAACAAAACATACCTGTGGGCTGTATGGGGCCCTAGGGACTGCCCGTTTGCGACCCCTGGTTAACGGCTGCCTCCCCAGCTCTCTGGCAGCTGGGAGCAGGGACCATGTCTGCAATACGCACCAGTGACCCGCAGCACCTGGCCCAGTGCCTGACACACAGAAAGCGCTCAGCAAATGAGCCGGTGGAGGATAGCTATTCCTGGCCTTGGGCGCCGGGGAGGAGCCTGCTTATTCGAACACGGACCCTGGGGTCTTCCGGGCAGGGCCCCCCCCCCCGGTCCATGCACCTGCAGCCCCCCCCT
This sequence comes from Physeter macrocephalus, assembly GCF_002837175.3. Classification (NCBI taxonomy): domain Eukaryota; kingdom Metazoa; phylum Chordata; class Mammalia; order Artiodactyla; family Physeteridae; genus Physeter; species Physeter macrocephalus. Next base: position 53,435 of record NW_021145611.1, read on the forward strand.
CCCCGCTCCCCCACATGCTAGCTAGGGGCTATGTGGCCAGCTCCCGCAAGGGCTCAGGACTGTGCTCTGGTGACCGCGGGCAGCTGGGGTGGGCCCACACCTGTGACAGTGACGGTGAAAGAGGCAGACTCGTCATCGATTTCACACAAGTACTCGCCCGAGTCCTCCAGCTGGACGGCGGGCAGCACCAGGCGGCGGACGGTGTCCTCCTTCTGCAGGAGCAGCGCGGGACTCTCCACCACCTCTTCGCCATCCTTGGTCCAGCGCACCTCGGCCCAGGGCCGGCATAGCTCGCAGGTCAGCACCACACGCTCCAGGCGCACGGCTGCCACGTACACCTTGCCGCTGGGGTACACGATCCACGAGGAGACATCTGGAGGACAGGGACAGCTGTGGCCGGGCGTCAGGGGCTGGGGCCGAGGTGCCTGGCTGTCCCACCTGATCCACGCCTGTTCCCTACTCCTGGAAGGTGGGCTGCGTGTTGAAGAAGAGGGTCTTCCCTCGGACCATGGCTCAGAGCTGCTCGGACAGTCACTCACAGTTGGGGCACGGTGGTGACACAGTGGGGACTGTGGTGTCAGCCTCGGCTGTAGAAACTCTCTACATTCTCTGGGTTGGGACAGGGACAATACGAAGGGTAGGACTGGGGAGAGGAGGCTTGGGTGCCCAGATGGAGCTGGGCTCTCCTGCAGGCCTCAGACCTTCTGACCCCTCCAGCGCCTGGGCGCACCCACCCTAGACCCTGCCCTCTGGTAGAACTGCCACCCCTAAAGCTCCCCTTGGAGGATCTTCAGAACAGAGAAGGCAGGCTTTCCCTTGACTGATGTAGCTGTGACTGGTGTGTTTATGACAATGCATTTTCTGCGGGTGACTGAACCTCAGGGTGTAGAGCATGGGCTGGGGAGAAAGCTAGGGGAAGGGAGGCAGGGGCTGGGAACAGTGGCCCAGGAGTGTACCAGCTGCCCAGGCAGGGGCAGGGCACACCGTCCCCCTCCTGTGGACTGCCTGGAGCCCCACCTGTGATGGTCACGGTGAAGTAGGCGCGCTCGTCCCCAGCGACGCACTGGAACTCGCCCCCATCGGGAGGCTGGGCGGCGGGCAGCACCAGGCGGTGATGGGGCCCCTCGTTCTCCAGCACCACGAAGTCACTCTCTTCCACCTCCTGCCCGTCCTTGTACCAGTGCACAGGGGCGTCCTCCCGGTCCACCTCACAGGTCAGCATGACGCACTCGGAGGTTATGGCGTGCACAAACACGTGCTCCCGGGGATCCAGGATATGCACGGGGGGGTCTGGGGGGAGCAGAGATGGGGTCACACAGACACCCCAAAACAGGAGACGTGAGTGCACACTGGCTGCTTGGCTGGGGCGGGGCGCTCTGGGGCAATGACACGGACTACTGAGGGCGTGGCGGGTGAGGCGTGACAGATCACATGGCACTGGAGGGCTCTGTGAATTCCCGGAGGATCAGAGGGGGTTGGCTGGGGACACAGAGGGCTTTGTCTAGGCTGAGAGGAGGTCACTGTCGCAGGTCACATCAGGGCCGTATACTTGCTTTTTCAAGGAAGCCCCAGGAGGGCTGATCGCAGGACGGGGAAGAGGTGGGAACAATTTAGTGGTGATACCGTGAGGCAGCGCTCCCTACAGGTAGCGAGTTCCCCGTCACTGGGTACATTCAGGCAGGGGCCAGGGGGCCTTCTGGCAATGGGGCCACTCAAAGTGAGAAGATGGAGCTGGATCAGTGGTTCCTGAGTTGTTCTCCAGGAGTGGATCTCCCGGCTCTGTCCTGGATATTCTGGCTCTGGAGGCCTGGGGGAGCCTAGGCACTTATGGCTTCCAGGGTGGTTCTGAAGCAGCCAGACGTGTACTGGCTTCTGAGAGCCTCTGGACCACTGCACCTAAAACATCCTTTTGACCCTGGCCGCCTGGGGCAGTGGGATAAGCAGTCCTGGGCATGAACCCAGCTAGGGTATTTGCTGCTGTGTGACCGTAAGCAAGCCGCATAACCTCTCTAAACCTCAGCTGCTTCATCTGTGAATGGCGATACGCTGCCCCCGACGTAGCTGTGAACGCTGAATGCAAGTGTACATCTGAAGTACACAGCACAGGAGCTGGCTAGTAGGTGCCTAACAAATGTTAGTTGCCACCTCCCTTCCCTTAATTGAATCGAGGCCCCCCCACTTTCCCGCCAGCAGAGGGTACATGGGGGCCAAGTGTGCTGGAGGGTGGTGCATGGGCAGTGTGATCTGCAAACATGTCCCCTTGCCCCCTAGGGCCCCTCGGGAGGGACCCCCAAGCAGGCAGACCGGGGGGGCAGGGTTCGCACAGCCCCCAGGGTCAGCCTCAGCTGGGGGGAGCCCAGGCCGCCACGGTCCCTGACCTTGGACGGAGACGCTGAAGAAGGCTGAGACCCCTTCCGTTCTGCACTCAAACTCGCCACTGTCCTGGACCTGGGCCTCAGGCATGATCAGGCGGTGTTTGCGCCCATCCATCTTCACCACCAGCGACTCGCTCTCCGCCACCTTCTGCCCGTCCTTGTACCAGCTCGCTGGGAAGTCCACCCGGGAGAGCTCACAGGTCAGTACCACCCGCTCCGAGGTTGTGAAGGTCAACGACACCTTGTCCTGGGGGCTCAGGATGTGCACCGGGCTCTCTGCTTGGGGAGAGGTGTGGTCACGTACGGCACCCTAGTTGTGCTCTGCTACCCCAATAAACACCCCACTCCAGGGTACGTGCTCAGGGTAGGGGGGTGGGCACATCAGGCCGGATGATTGCCATCGATGCATTTGTTGGTTTTAAAAATTAGTTTTGGGGGCTTCCCTGGTGGCCCAGCGGTTGAGAGTCCGCCTGCCGATGCAGGGGAACGCGGGTTCGTGCCCCGGTCCGGGAAGATCCCACATGCCGC
>NW_021145611.1:56445-75000 GCF_002837175.3 Physeter macrocephalus
GAGCGGCTGGGCCCGTGAGCCATGGCCGCTGAGCCTGCGCGTCCGGAGCCTGTGCTCCGCAACGGGAGAGGCCACAACAGTGAGAGGCCGCCCGCGTACCGCAGGGAAAAAAAAAAAAAATTAGTTTTGGGCTGGGACTTCCCTGGTGGTCCAGTGGTTAAGACTCCGCGCTCCCAATGCAGGGGGCACGGGTTCAGTCCCTAGTTGGGGAACTAAAATCCCGCATGCGGTGGCCAAAAAAAAAAAAAGTTTTAGCTTACACACCAACTCTTAAGAGCAGTGGTTTTAGTGTGCATAAGAATTCCCAGGGAGCCTGCTGAAAATGCAGATTCTTAGGCCCCTCCCCAAGCGTGCAGGGGCCCGGGAATCTGCATTATAAACCAGCCTCCAGATGACTCTGATGTTGGTGAACCTGCGTTGCGTTTTAGAAACGCTGCTCTGGTTGCTGGTTATTTCTCACTTTGTCCTCCTCCTGGGATGCTGGCAGCTAACCACCTCAAGGCCCTGCACTTGGGCACTGAGGAATTCCTTGATTGGCCATACAAACTCCAGCAATGGTGCAATGGCAAATGCCAGCATGTTGCCTGCACTTTCAGACCGCTACCAAGATCTGTCATCCTCGGGGAGGCCTCATTCCCTCTCCTTCCCTTTTTCCCCAGGTGGCAGAGTGTGATTCTGAAGCCAGACCGCCTGGGTTCATGATCCAGCACCAGCACTCACTAGCTTTGTGACTTTGGGCAAGTCGCTGAACTTCCCTGTGCCTCACTTTCCCCATTGGTAAAATGGAATGACAAAAGACCCCATCCTGTAGGGCTGTTGAGAGGATTGTGCTGATTAATATATATAAAGCGATTTAGGGTTATGCCTGGCACACAGAAAGTTGCTCCCATAGCGTTAGCCCTTATGTGATAGGGCAGGAAGCAGTCAGGGACTAAGAGCCAAGGTCTGTGTCTCTGAGATGACAAACATGACAGAATCCTGCAAACCACAAAGTGCCCCAGAGAATATGGATATGAGGCTGGTGAAGATAACCAGGGGTCCCCTATACGTTGCGTATGAGTTGAAACTGAACTTCTGGATCACTGAGCCCTCTACCTGAGCTAGCTCACCACGGATGCTTACTCTCCTGGCCCAGATGTGAGGAGCAGCAATAGCATCTGCCTCATGTTGCTAATGGGACTTGTGTGTCTTGACCCTATCTGCCCACCCTGGTCCCCACCTGCACGAACCTTGGATGGTGAGGGCAGCTGAGTCCTGCACACCTGGGCAGCTGAAGCCAACCAGGGCCCCGCTGTCCTGGTGCTTGACAGCTTGCAGGATGAGTCTGTGCTGCAGGCCCTTCTGCTCCAGCCGGTACCGCAGGGCCCCAGGCTCCACCTGGCCCTCTGGCTCATTACTCTTGAGCTCTTCCCCATTAAGGAACCAGGTGCCCTGGATGATGGTGGAGAGATCGAGGGAGAAGATGGCATCTTCCCCGTCATATACCTGCACGTCGTCCAGACCGGTCACCAGGCGAGCTGTGGGCACTGAGATGGGACAGAGTTCGGCCATCAGAACCAGCGGGGTGGCAGAGGGCAGAGACTGGCAGGTAGAAGGCATATAACAGGACAGGGACTGAGGGCCAGGGAAGGGAGGAAGGTGATGGGGAGGGTGTGACTTGGGGCACAGCGGTTGTCAGCCTGGGCTGGCAGGACCGACTCACCGAGGTGAGCAGATCCATGGAACACGACATGGGAGCTGCGGCCGTGTTCGCTGACGGTGCAGACGCGGAAGCGGTAGTCGCCCTCGGAGGGCACACAGTCTCCCGGCACCTCCACGGCCCCAGCTTTCTCAATGCTGAAGCACTGGATCCAGTCTTCTGAGCCCACCTCCTGCCGTTCCAGCCGGTAGATGAAGGGGGTCTCAGGAGCTGGCTCGGGAGGCTTCCAGGTCAGCAGGACCGTATTCTTGTGGCCCTTGAACATTTCTGCCAACACTGGGGGTCCCGGGGGATTGTGCTTGACGCCTGAGACAAAGGCAGGGTTTGCGTCCGAGCCCTGCTCCAGCCTCCCACAGCCCTCTGACCTTAAGTCCACTTTGCCAACCCAGACTGTGGCATCTGATCACCTTCCAGCCCTAGACCCTCCTGTCCAGCCCTTGAGGAGGCTGCCTAGGGGTTTTCAGGCCCTCACATTTGACTCTGAGCAGAGTGGTGGTACGGGAGTTGCCCAGGCTGAAGGTGACTTCGCCAGCATCTTCTCGGGTGACCCCTGGAAGGACCAGGGCATGCATGTGGCCGGAGCTGCTCTGGCAGGTGGCCGGCAGGTCCTCCCCATCTCGACTCCAGCGCCCTTCCACCCCAGCCTCGCGGGTCTCCACCAGCAGCACTGCGTTCTCTCCCTCAAAAACATCGAGCTTCCGGGGCAGCCGCTTCAGGATGGGCCCTGAGACACGGATGGGAGTCTGTCAGCCCGGGGTCTGGGCATCTGCCTGCCTCGGTGTCGGCCTCCTCCCACTGGCCAGCCGACCTTTGACTGTCACGTTGGCCACGGTGCGCACCCGGCCGCGCATCTCGCACAGGTAAACTCCGTCGTCATCTGCCTTCAGCCTGTGGATGATGAGGCGCCGGACCGTGCCCTCCTCGATCTGCTCGTACTTGCGGCAGGGCAGCAGCCGCTGGTCCTCGCGGAACCAGGCCGTGGGAATGCGGGAGTTGGGGACTTTACACTCCAGCACCACAATCCCATGCTCCCGGCCCTCCACGTCCTGCAGGGGCCTCGTGAAGCGGAGGCGAGGCTCTGTGAAGAAGGGAGAGACCAGAGAAGGCTCTGGAGAGGGCCCGACCAGGAGAAAGACTCTCCTCCCATCATCTACTTCCTAAACCCACATTAGCTCCAGCCGTTTTCTCTTCTCCCAGAGCCAGCAGGCATTGTGGAATCAGAGAAACCCCCAGAATGGAAGTCAGGGGACCCATATTCTCATCTGACCCTGACACTCGCTAGCCACATCACCTTGACCAAGGCCATTTTCATGATCCTGGGTCTCAGTTTCTTTACTCGTTAAGTGGAAAAAGGGATGGAAGGGCTTGGACCACATCAGGGATTTTCAAATTGTTCCCTGGGGCTCTTCACAGGCACTACACACAATTCTGCAAAGGTTTGAGTTGAATTTCATTTTGAAAGTACTTTAACCACTTTCAAAACTGCATTTTACAAAAAGAAAGCACGACGATGGAAACGGCCAGAGGGTTCACTTTGGCTGCTGGGGAAGCACTTCTGTCTTGTCATGCGGCTCTGGGAAGCTCTGCCATCGTGTTGGGCTTTTCTCTCCTCAGGGGCTTAGAGCCCTGCCCGGCCAGTTTGTGCACATCAAACTGTACCCAAGAGGCCACCACTGTGGCACAGGTGCCACATGCTTGACTGCGTGCCAGGCAGGGCTCAGGAGATTTGCCAACTTTTTTTCCTCTGAGGGAAAAAGTTGGGTAATAACTAGTGAAGGTATAATGTCATGAGTTGTGATGAACTCCTATTATGGAGAGCTTTAACTTCCAGTGTGAGTTTGGGGTGTTTTCCCTCCCTGAATTTTCTATTTATGAGCAATGTAAGCATTTATTAAATACTGTCGGGGACTCAACTTTGATAAATAAATTTCCTCTCCTTCACCTTCTTCTTCTCCTCGCAAACCTGAGAGCAGTCTAATGAAAGAATAGTCAAAAATTGCGCGGCATTTTTTTTCTCCCTCAAGTTTTCTCCCTTTGGTGCGAATCAGGAGTTTCTCAATGTGACACCTGCAGCTAGGCCTTCCCCATCGGGCTCACAGACTAGACCCAGTTATGTATGGTTAAAATGTGTATATTCAATAAAATAAACCCCTCGTTCTCACTGATTGACTTTATAAGTACATGTTATGAAATTTGGATTTAGAAGTTTACACCCACAAAATGATCCTTTTATCTGTCTTATATATTGGGGCCCCAGATGGGATTTCCATCCGGGGACAGGTTGATGAAATAACAAAGAAGTTGAAAAACAATGAACTACAGGAATTGTAGATCCCTCTGGGTCTGTACGTGAATCATTCCTTAAAGCCCTTTATCTAAGAGTGGTTTTCCACCATCTGCCTCAGAATCATTTGGGGAGCTTGCTAAGAAGTTCCTGGAGTAGGTACCCTTCAGATCTACTAAATCCGAATCCCTGGGGAATGGGAGGTGGGCGGGAAATGGCATTTTAATACTCAACCTCCCTTACCCCCCACCGTCTTCTGGGCACTGAGTGGGACTGGAGTTAGGAGGGTCTGGGAGGGTGCTGGAGGCCCCTCCCAGGGCCCCGGCCGCCCGGGGGCGCCGCGGTACCTTTGACATGTAGCTGCACGGCACTGAGCGTCTGGCCCGCCGAGTTGCGCGCGGCACACACGTAGAGCCCGCGATCCTTGGCCTGGCAGTAGAGCACCTTGAGCACGAAGCCGCCGTCGCGGTCGCGGTACATGAGGCGGCGGCGGTCAGGGAGCAGCGCGTGGCCCTCCCAGTGCCATTCGATCTCGGGCTCGGGCTTGCCCATCACGTAGCAGCGGAACTTGGCGTGCTTGCCCTCGTTCACCCAGAAGGTCTTGGGCGCGCACTTGAGCGGCTCCACCACGGGATTGGGGGCCTCGTCCGGGTCCTCGGGCGGGCTCTCGGGGGGCTGCTGCACCTGCAGCAGCGCGCCGGCCCGCGCGTGGCCGTGCGCGTTGCGGGCGTGGCACACGTAGACGCCGGAGTCGGGCAGCCGCGCCGCCAGGATGCGCAGCGCCAGGCTCGCGCCCGGGCGGCCCTCGGCGCGGCCAGGTTCGAGGGAGAAGTGGCTACTGTCCCACACTTCGTCCAGCGCCATCCCGTCCTTCTCCCAGTACAGCGTCGGCGCGGGGAGGCCCCCCACCTGGCACTCCAGCACCACCTCCGCCCCCCGCAGCACCCACTGGGACCGGGGCCCCGTCAGGAACACCGGGGCGTCCTCCCCGGCCCCGGGCGGCAGCCGCGGGCGTTCGGCAGGCTGGGGCTCGCGCTCGGGGGCCGGCGGCTCCAGCACGGTGACGGCGGCCGCCGCGTAGGCCTCTCCGGCCGCATTGCGGGCGCGGCACACGTAGACCCCCGCGTCGGTGGGCAGCGCGCCGCTCAGCAGCAGGCCGTGCTCGGCGCCGTCCGCCGGGAAGCTCAGGCGCTCCGAGGCCGCCAGCTGCTGCCCGCCCTTCTCCCACACGACAATGGGCGGCGGCTCCCCCAGCACCACGCACTTGAGCTCGGCCTCGGCGCCACTTACCACCCGCACGGGCCGCGGGAAGCGCAGGAAGCACGGGGGGCTCCCCTGGTCCCCCGAGCCCGCCTTCATCGCGGCGGCGCGAGCCCAGGAGGCGGGCCGCGTCTGGAGACCGGGCGCCGGGACCCGCGGAGCTTTCCCCTGGCCGCCCGCTCCCGGCTCGCCTCCTTGCTCCCGGCTCGCCTCCTTACCCTCGGCCCGGAGCTGCGGCTCTGGCGGCGGCGATTCCCGGGCCGGGGCCCAGGGCTCAGGGGGCAGGCCTTCCTGTTTGCCTCCCCAGCGAGGGGCCCCTCAGCCTCCCCTGCCTGCGGCCTGGCTTCCTGCTCCGGAGAGCCAGTCTTCCCAGCCCCCTCCCACAGCCAAGGCCTCTTTCCCCTCCTCCCTCCCACCTCCAGCCGCCAGGTCCCCAGCCGCCCGCCAGGCTTGGGCCTGAGTGGCAGAGGCGCCTGCAGCTGCCAATCCCCAAAATATTCTCTGATGACACAGCTGGAGGACGAGAGCCCAGACTGGCTCCTCCAGGCCAAGTTTAGAGCAGGCGGGACCACCTGCCCCCTGCCCTAGCCCCAGTTCCAGCCCCCGCCCTAACCCTTCCCCCCAGGACTGGCCCAGCAGCTGCGTGGTTGAAAGGGGCCCCAGAAGCTCTGAGGGGCTGGCGCGCTCTGTCTCCCTGACAAGGAACGCTTTTAGGAGCTGGCAGACCCCAGCTTCCAGGCTCCTGTCCCACCTGGTGTCACCTCTGCGCTGGGTGCTGGGTTGTGTCACTGTGTGTGTGTGTGTGTGTGTGTGTGTGTGTGTGTGTGTGTTTGTGTAGCGGGGAGGGGTTGTACGTGTGGGTCAGGTCGCTTGGGGTGAAAGCCCTCGCCAGCCCTTCCCCCACATTCCAGGCGGGAGTGGGAGATAAGGCTCAGGGCCACAGACATCTACGTCAGAGATAGGAGGTCTCAATGCCATGGGCAGGGGCAACTGGACTGCGGCGGGTGGGAAGGGCTGGGGAAGACGGGTGAGAAGGGTAGAAGAGGGCGGGTGGTGGGATGGGGAGGGCAGAGTGGGGAGGCACTGGGCAGACCCTGGCAGAAGGGGCACGGGGCAGGGTGTGGGTTCACCGTTGGCAGGGCCAGGTGAGCTATGTGTGTAGCGGGGAGGGGTTGTACGTGTGGGTCAGGTCGCTTGGGGTGAAAGCCCTCGCCAGCCCCTCCCCCACATTCCAGGCGGGAGTGGGAGATAAGGCTCAGGGCCACAGACATCTACGTCAGAGATAGGAGGTCTCAATGCCATGGGCAGGGGCAACTGGACTGCGGCGGGTGGGAAGGGCTGGGGAAGACGGGTGAGAAGGGTAGAAGAGGGCGGGTGGTGGGATGGGGAGGGCAGAGTGGGGAGGCACTGGGCAGACCCTGGCAGAAGGGGCACGGGGCAGGGTGTGGGTTCACCGTTGGCAGGGCCAGGTGAGCTATGTGGCCTCAGCTGCTCCTCTTGCTGCTGGCCCCACGGGGTGGGCATGGGTGCCATGGGCCGGAGCTGGACCGGGAACTTGTCCTGGCCAAGGTGAGGGCCCTGTTCCTGGATGCCTTGGGAGCCCCCGCAGTGACTGGGGAAGGTGGGAATCCTGGAGTCAGGCGTCTGCCCCGAAGACATGCTGTGAGGGGCTTCAAGCGCAGGGGCTCTGAGCCCGAGGAAGAGGATGTCTCCCAGGCCATCCTTTTCCCGGCTACAGGTAACGAGGGTGGGGAGCTGGCACCTTGACTTTGATAAACAGTGTGGTACTGCAGGGGCTTGGGAGCCAGGCAGGTCTGCGTTTGAGTCCCAGTCCTGCGACTCAACTGGCCTTGCAGTAATGGACCAGTTACTGAACCTTCCTGAGCCTCTGTCTCCTCATCTGTAAAAAGGGCAATAATGCCTACCTCTCAGGATTAAGTGAGATGGTGTATCTAGCGTGCATGGTTCACAGGAGGCATTTGGGAGATAGTTGTCTGGGAGGCCAAGGGTCTCTAGGGACACAGATATCTGGGCATGGGCCCCTTCCTGCCATCTTTCCTTCTATCTTTGCTTTTGTTCCTTGCTCCAAACACTGTTTCTTTAGCCCCAAGTAGCTGAGACTTGAGAAGATACCAGGGATGCAGGAGAAAGATTAGTTGGGAAACTAGTCTACCTTCTCTTGAGTTCTCTCCTCATCTCCTCATGTTGCACTGACTCAATGAGTAAAGCCCTCCTCTGGCTAAACTTTCTTGTAATCTGGCCCACTTTGCTCTCAAAGAGGATCCCTTGCCTCCCTGCACTTCGGGCCCCGTGCAGCACAGTGAGTGTGGCTATGGGATCAGGCAGAATCCCAGCCTGGCTACTTAGTAGTTAAATGACAGTTCATCTTTCTAACCCTCAGTTTTCTTATCTGCAAAATGGATCAGTTGTGAGGTTTATATTGAGATAACCCACATAACAGTACAGCCCCAGTTGCCAGGTCTTCAACTCATGCTGGTTCATGATCGTTTAGTTCTATCTATATACCTGTCAGGGTAAGGATGCCAACTGCATTTTCTTAGAAAGCACTGTCCTTATTCTGAGTTACATCCTTTCTCCTCCCCCCTCCTCCTTCTCCTCCTTCTTCTTGGTGTTAATCTGCCTTTTTAAGGTGGAATTATTTTAAAGACTTTCTCATGCAATATTTCTGACACATAAAAAGACATAAAGAGTAATATAACAAGTGCTTGTGTACACAGCATTCAAGGTACCATTTCATAGTATCAGATGAACAAAAATTTAAATATAACTATCAATTCTAGGTGTTGGTGAGGGGAGAAAGTGCAGGGCCTCTTACACATCGCTGATGGGAATATTAATTGGTAAAACCACTTCAGAGAGAAGTTGGCAATGTCTGGTATTTTTGTAGTCCTTTAATGATGAAATAACAAACTGGGAGCCTCTGTCAGTTCCCCCCGAGACTGAGGAGAGGCCCGCATCTGGCAAAGCACTCAGTAGAGCGCTTAGCAAGCTCTTGTGAGTGGCAGCCACATCCCTCCCTCCCGCTGAGGAGGAGGGTCCCGGGTTCTGCCACTCAGGGCTGCTCTCTCCCTTCCCTCTGCCTCCTGCAGGTGCCAGCCTCGGGGACGAGCCAGCTGCCGGAGAGCTGGCCCAGGAGGCCAAGGAGGACCTCTTTACATATGTGTTCCGGCCATCCCAGCACACACGCAGCCGCCAGGTGACGTCGGCCCAGCTGTGGTTCCACACGGGACTGGACAGGCAGGAGACAGCAGTCGCCAATAGCTCTGGGCCCCTGCTAGGCCTCCTGGCACTGTCATCCCGGGGTCCCACAGCTGTGCCCATGTCACTGGGCCAGGCACCCCCTCGCTGGGCTGTGCTGCACCTGGCCGCCTCTGCCTTCCCTCTGCTGACCCATCCCGTCCTGGTGCTCCTCCTGCACTGTCCTCTCTGTTCCTGCTCAGCGCGGCCCGAGGCCACCCCCTTCCTGGTGGCCCACACTCGGGCCAGGCCGCCCAGCGGAGGGGAGAGAGCCCGCCGCTCCACGCCCCCGCTGCCCTGGCCTTGGTCTCCCGCCGCGCTGCGCCTGCTGCAGAGGCGTCCGGAGGAACCCGCCGCGCATGCCGACTGCCACAGAGCGGCCCTCAACATCTCCTTCCAGGAGCTGGGCTGGGAACGGTGGATCGTGCACCCTCCCAGTTTCATCTTCCACTATTGTCATGGGGGCTGTGGGCCGTCCACCCCACCGGACCTGTCCCTGCCAGTCCCCGGGGCACCCCCTACCCCTGTCCAGCCCCTCCCTTTGGTGCCAGGGGCCCAGCCCTGCTGCGCTGCTCTCCCAGGGACCATGAGGCCCCTACATGTCCGCACCACCTCGGATGGAGGTTACTCTTTTAAGTATGAGACGGTGCCCAACCTGCTCACGCAGCACTGTGCTTGCATCTAAGGGAGTCCTGCTGGTGGCCGAGTCCCCACCATTACCAGCCTGGAGGAAGGGCAGGGTTCTCACCTCCCCGCTCCTTCCACCTCTCTGCCTGGAGGCTCCCCTCCCTATCCCGTCCCTGTCCCACGGGTAACGTGACAATAAACAGCATAGTGCATATGACTCGGTGTGTTTTCTTAGGCTTCTCTGACACGTTGTGTGTGTCAGGGTGAGGTCTGGGCCCCGGGAGCATGGGATTGTGGGATCTCGGGTCACTCAGCCTCACTTGACCTCAGAGATGTGGGGTTCACCACCTGTAATTGGATGTGTATCTGGTAGGAAGCTACAATGCTTGGGGATGACAAAAAGGTGCTTCCCAGCTCAGGACAGCCACTCTGGAGCCAGAACTGGCCCTCATTCAAGCCGGACCTGATGTGTCGGTTGGGTGGCCTGCTGTACACACTTCATAGTGTCTACGCCCAAGTGGCCTAACCGCCCCCTCCTTGCCACACTCTGCCCTAGCTGATGGACGCCTAGCTCAAGGTCAGGTGATTTATAGATGTGCCCTGTGTATCTTTACATAATCCCTTAACTCAGCCCTTAATGTCAGACGGTGGAAAGGCAGAGAAACCATCTGCTCTTGTGTGAACTTGTGCCCACACTGAGAGCCCAGAGTGCACAGAGTCCTTTTTTCTTTTCACGTTGCATCTCCTATCAGTCCATTCTGCCCCATCTTGACTGGGCCCCGCTTCCCTGGCCTTCCTGCTTTCTTTTTCACTCTCCTCCTTCTCCCCTTGGTCTTAGTATCCTCCTGCCCTGCCCTAGGTCCTGGCTCTCAGCCAGTAGGTTCCATCCAGTCTCCCTTTAGAGTGTGTATGTGTGTGTGGGTTGGGGGGGAAGGTTGGGGGTGTTCAGGTCCCTCAGATTGAAACTCTAGAGCACTTTCTGATGTTGACTGCACAACTGCAATGTGTAGTTATGCTAACACAAGACTCCCTCCTACTAACCCAGATCCACGGGGTGTGGAGTGGGCCGGTAAGTTCCTGCCCCAGGAGGGGGTGTGGAGGGGGGAGAATCCCGTCCTGTCGCCTTAGGCTAATGCCTTCTCGCTCCTTGAGCTGAGCTGGGTAAGCTATTGTTCCTCACAGCACCAGAGTCCCCAGGGCAGCCCACTCCGACTGCATGAGGCCCGGTCTCAGTTGATGCCGCTGCTAGGGAGTTGGGAACCCACCTGTTCACAGGCCTGGGTCTCTCCCAGCACCTTCATCGACACCCAGCATTGCAACTGGTATGCTCAGGGCCCCTGGGCTCCCTACTCAGGCGGGGGACTGGGGAGAGGGCTGGTTGGGCTGGGCCACTGGTGGGAATGGGAGATTTTCCTCAAGGCCGTCTAAGCACCACTCTCTCCCTGTCTGGCTTCCCTTGCCTGGTCCCCCCTGCCCTGAGCGAGGCTTGTCCCTGGGATCTTCAATCTTCCTACTAGGCTTAGGAGTCTCCCTCTTCCCACTGGGCCGTCTAGGACCCTGTGATGTCCAGACTTTCCCTGTTCCAGGGATGTGGATGTCATCTGAGGGCTGGGGACACTCTACCTAGGGCCACAGGGTTCTCTACTAGGCCAGTTAGCAGATGGGTGTTGCTAGGGAAGTGTTTTCACATATCTGATATGGAGTGAGAGAAACGAGTGCCACACGGTAACTTTCACAAAGCCAAAGGTATTCTTTCTAAAAGGCTGCCCTGTATTCTAAAATTATCCTTCCTGTGTGTGTATGTGTGTCAATATGTTATTTCTTTTATGATATTATAGTGATGGTAGACGGTAGGGGTTTTGTTTGTTTGTTTTTAAGTTTTTTCTTAACAAAATTAAAACTTGGCAATTCTAATTTGGATCCTAAGATTTTTCTTTGCAATTTTGCTGCTGAAATCTGTGAAATCTCTAAATCTGTGAAATCCTAAAGTCTGGGAGTCACTGGTCTGAGCCACCCTTCCAGGGTCTCTAAGGCCTTTGATTCCACTAACTTAGCAAGTCAGGAAGAAATGTCCACCCCTCCCTAAGAGGGGCCAACAGTGGCTAAGAAAATCTGTCTTCACTCCTGGCCATGAGACGAAAAGCAGTAGACTTCAGAGATTTTCCCTGTTCCCAGTGGTAACCATTAGAGACATTTTGAATAATCTTCATTCGGAGACAAATTGAACAGAAAATTCAACTCAAACTGGCTTAGACCAAAAAAAAAATAGAATTTAAAAAATCACTGGCTTGTGACAAGTCCACAAGCATAGCTGGCTAAGGTATGGCTTGATTCTGGGGTCAGAAGACACTACTGTACCAGGATCCAGCTATAGGCTCTACATCCCGTGAGTGGGCTCCATCCCAGGTCCAAGGCAGCCTGGGCAGTTCCAGGCTCTCATCATCACACCACTTGGTCTAGCAGGAGGGAGTTTGCTTCTAGAAGTCCCAGATTGGGTCTTGGTGCCTGACTGTCCTGATTAGGGTCATGTGCTCCTCCAGGAAAGGTGGCTGAGGGAACAGAATGTGTTAATGACTTAGATCATGTGTCCTACCCCTGGAGTCCAGAGCCTAAAGCACAAGGTGAAGTTGTCACCTGCTTCCCCAAAGTAGAGTGCAGTTACCACACAAAGGTGGGATAGATGCTGAAACAAAAGTACTGCTGGTTCCTCCTCCTAATTATCTCTCAAATCAAGCCCTTTCTCTCTCTCTACATAGATACTATTTTGCCATTTAAGGGGAAATTCTTTTTTTTTAATTGAAGTATAATTGATTTATAATATTGTGTTAGTTTCAGGTGTACAGCAAAGTGATTCAGTTATATACATATTTTTTCAGATTATTTTCCATTATAGGTTATTACAAGGTATTGAATATAGTTCCCTGTGTTATACAGTAAATCCCTGTAGCTTATCTAATTTATGTATAGCAATTTGTATCTGTTAATCCCATACTCCTAATTTATCCCTCTCCCCCACTCCCTTTCCCCTTTGGTAACCATAAGTTTGTTTTCTATGTCTATGAGTCTGTTTCTGCTTTGTATATAGATTAATTTGTATTACTTTTTAGATTCCACATATAAGTGATATCATATAATATTTGCCTTTCTCTGACTTACTTCACTTTCTATGATATTCTCTAGGTCCATCCATGTTGCTGCAAATGGCAATATTTCATCCTTTTTTATGACTAATATTCCATTATATATATAATATTCATATATATATATATATACACACTACATCTTAAACCAATCACCTGTTGATGGGCATTTGGGTTGTTCCCATGTCTTGGCTACTGTAAATAGCGCTGCTATGAACACTGGGTATATGCATCTTTTTGAATTAGAGTTTTTGTCTTTTCTGGATATATGCCCAGGAGTGGGATTGCTGGATAATATGGTAGCTCTACTTTTAGTTTTTTAAGGAACTTCCATAGTGTTTTCCATAGTGGCTGCACCAATTTACATTCTAAAGGGGGATTCTTTTTTTTTTTTTTTTTTGCGGTACACGGGCCTCTCACTGTTGTGGCCTCTCCCGTTGCGGAGCACAGGCTCCGGACGCGCAAGCTCAGCGGCCATGGCTCACGGGCCCAGCCGCTCCGCGGCATGTGGGATCTTCCCGGACCGGGGCACAAACCCGTGTCCCCTGCATCGGCAGGTGGACTCTCAGCCACTGCGCCACCAGGGAAGCCCCTAAAGGGCGATTCTTGACTGAGCAATTCAGCAGCCTCCTTAACCAGTCTCTAAGCAGTCACTCCCTACCTCTCCAGCCCATGTCATACCTGGTGCCGAGAGGATAACTTCTTTGGTGATTTTGTCCCTTAGGTGACTGAAAAACTTGTCTACCCAAAGTTCAACCTGCTTTGTGTGGTATAACAGCCCTTTACAATAGACCCTACACCTATCCTTGCAGACTTGGAGTGATACAGTCATGAGCTAAGGGATGCCAGCAGCCTCTACAGGTTGGAAGAAGCAAAGAACAGATTCTCTCCTGCAGCCTCCAGAAGGAGCCTGTGATTTGTTACTTTACATGGCAAAGGGGACTTTGCAGATGTGATTAAGGTTACTACAGACCTTAAGGTGGGGGGAGATAATTGTGGATTATCCAGTGAGCCCAATCTAATCCCATGAGCCCTTAAAGACAGAGAATATTTCCTGGCTGCTGTCAGAGAGTTGTGATGATAGGGAAGAATCAGAGAGATGCAATGTTGCTAGCTTTGAAGATGGAAGAAGGGGGCCAAAAGCCAAGGAATACAAGCAGCCTCTAGAAGCTGGAAAGGCAAGGAAATGATTCTCCCTCAGAGCCTCTTGAAAGGAATGCAGTCCTGCTGTCACCTTGATTTTAGCCCAGCGAGACCCATACCAGACTTCTACATAATCGTAAAATCATTAATCTGTGTTCTTTTAAGCCACTAAATTTGTAGTGATCTGTTACGGCAGTAACAGAAAACTAACCAGAAACAGTGACCAAAGATGAGGTGGTGTCTGGGAAGAAGAAATCCCTTTTCTATCATTCCTGATGTAGTCTGCCTCATCCAGGAAATACTTGGCTTCAGTACAATTTAGAATATTTATGCTGGTCATTCTTTAGATCCAGTATGTTTGACAAAAAATACATTCCTGAATTTCTACACTAGTTTTGTCTTGGAGTAGAATATATTCTGGGTTGAGCAGTGAGAAGAGTGTTAACATAGTGTGTCCCCTAGAAAAATGTGTTATATGAAAAAATGAATGTGATCAAGACAGGCTCTGAAAGGGATTGTAATAATTTGATCTTAAAGTGCTGTTTAGGGCTTCCCTGGTGGCGCAGTGGTTGGGAGTCCGCCTGCCGATGCAGGGGACGCGGGTTCGTGCCCCGGTCCGGGAGGATCCCACGTGCCGCGGAGCGGCTGGGACCGTGAGCCATGGCCGCTGAGCCTGCGCGTCTGGAGCCTGTGCTCCGCAATGGGGAGAGGCCACAACAGTGAGAGGCCCGCGTACCGCAAATAAATAAATAAATAAATAAATAAGTGCTGTTTAACACATATTCCCAAGGATTGCTGACCTTAATGTCTTTCTGTTTCTAGTTTATGATGGTCATAGCTCTACAGGTAACAATGCCAAGCTGTATTTTTTGATACTAGTGATATAGCTAAATCAGTAAGTCAAAAAATGCATAAAATCTTAATAGGAGAAATAATTATTGAATGATCAAACTAGTTCAAAATAAGAATACAAATACTTTTCAGTATATATCAAAAAAAACTTATTTGACAAAAAAGTTTCTTAATGGCTGTTGGTCAAGGCAGCATCGAGAAACTTTAGTGCAAATTCTACCAAATGATTTATCAAAAAGGGGTTTTTTTCATTTTTTTTTCCCTGCAAACAAATGTGGGTACATTAACACTGAGCATGTAACAAACTGGTTTGCCTGGATGTTTAAATGTTATCAACATAAAACTAAAACATATTTATCTCAAGATCTATTCCTAGTCCAAATGTATCTATACTAAGGCTGGAAGACAGAATAAGAATAAAACCAAAATGTATCTGTAAAGTAATAAAAATAATTTGTTTTTATGCTGGAAGTATGTTTCTTATTAATACGGCACATCATCTTTCTGATCTGCTACTGCTTGGATATTCTTAAGAATATCTGTTTCAGGCTTTCATCAGTGAGCTCCATGGAAATGAATTCCAAGAATAAAGTCAAGAGTTGCAAATTCAGGATGGGACTGTACAATAAAGTCCAGAATATCCAGGATCCTGTGTGTAATGTATCAAAGGACTCTCATTGGCTAACCTGATTGGAATTTTTGTCATTGGCACGGAATCGTCAACAGGAACAACTGCATTAAGTACTGACATCTCTTCTGGGGAGGAAGGTGTATTGACTATTTTAGGTGTAAGGCTTCCAAGTTTTTGCTTTCTCTGCTAAAAGCCTTGAAGCTTATTCTAGGTTGTATGTATTCTTGATCTTGATGATCCTCCATATCCAAATTCACTTGGCCATTCTGAACCAGTTGCAGAAGCGCCAGAGAAATTTCTTTTGCAATCTTCTGCCAGCAATAATGCCACTTTAAAGGATTTCTAATATTAGTTGCTGAATTTCAGGCATACATGCAAAGAGAGTCACCCTTCCCTTAACAGACTCAAGAAACTGAGCATTTGTTGGGTTCGTTGTAAGGTCTCAATTCTCCATCATCTAAACTGAAACTGTTGCTTCACAGTTTAAGCAGAATCTGATATCTTGAAGCTGATTTTCTCCACTGATGCATTCAGATCGCTTACAAAAGGAATGACCTAATCTGTATCCTCCACCTGTAGATGACTTAGATTTGTCATCACCCAAAGCTCTTGAGGCTTAATTCAGAGGGACAGTCCCATGTTCCCTTGCCTCTTTGAAAAGTTCATTCACAATTTTCCCAGTAGAAGGTCGAATTATATGTAATCCACTGTACCCATGTTCACTTGAATAGAACCTTACTATGGAATGATGTGGTGGTCAGCACCTTAAACAAGTGAACATCTCCCCAGCAGTGGGAAAACATTTGGGGTGGCATTCGTGGGCTTTTAAAGACTGTAACTTTAGTTCTATCAGATTAGGAAGATTTGCATTTCACTTCATACAATTCTGCTAAGGCCAATTTATTTCTTGGTACACATCATCACTTTGGTTGTTTTCAGGTTTTTTTTTTTTTTGCAAGCTCTTCATATTCTTATTAAATTCTGCAAATCCTGTGCTTTTGGGGGCCACAGCCCTGAAGACCTCCTCTCCCGACTCTGCGGGCTAGGTGCTGCCTTGGCCATTTTCCACCAGCTCCCTGGCTTCTAATCCTTTTAATGTTTCTCTCCATCACCTCCCCCCCATTTTGTCCTACTCTTTAGTTTGAACAAATTTACTAAAGCCTTTGCTCACCATTGCTTTCTGCCTCTCACTTCTTTTTCTTGGGCTCCTTTTTCTTGGTACTGATCTATCCTCTTTTATTATTTATTTCAGAGCAAGTCTGTAGGTGATACACTTTCTGAGTCCCCCACTACAGAAAAAGTCCTTTTATTTTTGCACTTGAATGATGGTTGGGCTGTGTATGTAATTCTAGAGTCAAAGTAATTTTTCCTCTGAATTTTGAAAAATTCTCTCCCTTTGCTTCTTGTATCCTGTTTTTCAATGAGACTTAATGTCTATATGATTCTCAAACCTTTGTAGTTCCTCTTTTTTTTTTTTTTCCCCTCATTGGAAGTTTTCAAGATTTCCTCCTTACCATGGCATCTGAAATTGCATCACACTAGATCTCATGTTAGTTTGAAAAAGGGATCCTAACTGGCATTTGGTGGGCCCTTTCAAACTGAAGATTCATGTTTTTCTTCAATTCTAGGATATTTCGTTCTTTATTTGAGTATAATTTCCTCTCATATTCTTTCTATTTTCTTCTTCAGAACTTTATTATTAGCTGATATTGAAAGTGTTAGATCGACCCTCTGTGTATCTTAGCTTTTAAAAAAATAAAATACTTTGCATATTTGGTGTTGTGCTATGTGACGGGAAAACATATTTACTCAGTCCTCTGGGTCACACATGTACCCTTTAGCTGTGCTTATTCTGATCATTCTTTTGAGGATTTGGTTGCTTCAGAATCATGTTCAATTTTTCAGTTGATTTTAAAAAATCAGTGTGATATCCTTTTCCACCCAAGAATGTTACAATTATTCTAAAGTCTTGGTCTTGCTCTGTGATCTATTTCACTGCATGAAAGCTCCTCTATGCACTGATATCTCTTTTAAGATGTTGACTTTCTCCCAATGTTTGGTAATTATTGGTTGGAAGCTCATCCTTTACCGCAGATTCCAGTCTGATTGTTTGTACCCTCCTTAGCAAAAGGGGTATGAGATAATGTCATGGTGTACATCAAAATCTTGTCAGTTACTGTTGGCAGGGGGATATGCTGCGAGGTAGGGTGTTCTGGCAGCTCATCTTCTGCAAATGGGTCCTCCCTCTACCTCCTACGTGTCACCAGTCACCAGGAACACTGTCCTTTCTCTCCATCTAATGATCTTATATCCACTGCTCCTACCTGAAGGCAGATAATCCTGCTGGAATTTCTTGGCCCCAGGAGACAAGAAGGGGGAGTGTGCGTGGAACGGCTGACATGCTGTGGCATGCTGAAAAACCAGCGCGCTGTTGATGGCTCCTGAGCCCAGGACCTCTCAGGATCCGCCCTCTCTGGGCACAGAGTGCTCTTGGGGCTGTTTTCAACTCCTATGGCAGTCTATTGCTATGCACATTTTGAGCTGTGGTTTTCTTCTCTGACCAATTTGCACCTGCCATCCTTCTTTCAGGGATTCCTCATGATTTCTGGCCCACCAAGGGCTCTCCTTGTTGTCCAGGATGATTATGGATTTATTTACTTATTTTTATATGTTTTCTGTTATTTCTAACCATTTGGGATGGGAGGTAGAGGCTGCAGCATGTATTCAGTTTGCAGTTTTGGACAGGAACCATCTCCCATAGCACTGTCTCTACCATAACATGCATCATGTTTGTGATAGCATAATGGCCCCTTCCCCCAAAGATGTCTATGTCCTAATCCCCAGAATCTGGGCAAATGTTATACCTACACTCTAAATTTACACAATGTTATATGTCAAATTTATTTAGTTAAAAATGTTATGTTATAGGAGAATTGAGATTGTGGATGGAATTAAAGTTGTTAATCAACTGACCTGAGAATAGGATGATTACCTCGGATTATCCAGGTGGGCCCAGTGTAATCACAAGGGTCCTTAAATGGGGAAGATGGCGGCAGAGTCAGTGTCAGAGTGATGTGATGTGAGAAAGGCTCAGTCGGTCACTGCCGGCTGTGAAGATGGAAGGGGCCATGAGCCAGGGAAGCAGGCAGCCTCTTGAAGCTGGAAAAGACAAGAAAACAGATTCTCCCCTGGAGCCTCCTGAAAGTAACAAAGCCCCACCAACACCTTAATTTTTAGCCCAGTGAGATCCATTTTGGACTTCTGATCTTCAGAACTAAAAGATAATAAATACGTGTTGTTTCAAGCAACTGTTTGGTGTAATTTGTTACAGCGGCAATAGGAAGCGAATACAATGCTGAGATGTGATTACTGGAGTCTCTCTTCCACCACACTGCCAGCTCTTGAGAACAAGAGCCATGCTGTTGTCACCGGTATTTACCCGGAATCCAGCACAGGATCTTGCACATAGTCAGTGCTCAGTAAATATTGGTTGAACGAATGAAAGACTGCTCTGAATTTGAGGTTCTACAGAGGCTCTGAGATTCCAAAGCAGGCTCTGCCTTTCCCCTTCCCCTGGTCCTGGAGACCCTAACCCCTCTGATCTCATTTGTCTCTCGTTTTCACTTAGCAGGTTTTATTGCTATTCCATTTGCAGCTCCTT
>NW_021145612.1:0-75000 GCF_002837175.3 Physeter macrocephalus
TGCTGAGCCTGCGCTCTAGAGCCCGTGCTCCTCAACAAGAGAAGCCACCGCAGTGAGAGGCCCGCGCGCTGCAATGAAGACCCAATGCAGCCAAAAATAAGATAAATAAATTTTATAAATAAGTAAGTAAGTAAAAGCTGAAATGTGGCAGGCAGGGATGACGCAGCGCAGGGACCAGGAGGGGAAGCTGGCCATCAGTGAGCGAAGGCGGCCACGGAGGGCCAGCACCACCCCGAGGGCCGGCTTCCCCACAACCTGGCCCCGCTCCAGCTGACAGCCCCCCGGGCCCACACCCTCACCCTGTGCTCTGCAACCACTGCACTGCTGGCTCTCCCCCACTGTTGCCTCTGCATCGGGAGCTCGGTGCAGCAGGAAGGCTGGCCTCACTGCACCTGCCTAACTTCTCTCACAGTCCAAGACCAGCTTGTACTCACCTCCTCCAGGTAGCCCTCTCTGATACAGCTTCAACCCTCCAGGCCTGCCCACGTAATATTTGGGACACACTTAAGTTAAAAAAATGTATTTGATGTTTATGTGAAACTCGAATTTAACCGGGCATCGTGTATTTTTTCCAGCTTTACTGAATTATAATTGACAAATAAAAATTATATATTTTTAGGTGTGCAATGTGAGGACACATAAACATTGTAAAATGATTACCGCAATGAACTTAATTAATACACCCATCACCTCACATAGTTACCGTTTCTTGGTGTGTGGTAAGAACACATAAGTTCTACTCTCCCAGGATCTTTCAAATGTACAGTAAGTCCAGGATTATTAACTATAGTCACCATGCTATTGGATCAATTACAAGATGAATATGGTCTAGGTATCCCATATTTTTATTTGCTGACTGGCGACTTCGGGGGCTTGTACTTAGCAACTCTCATTCTTGGGGTGATTTCCTGACCACCAAATTCCTTCACTGAGCCAGTACCTGATGGTCCAATCCCAGAAAACTAGCCCAGGCTTGTATCAAAGACCGACGAATTTCCAGCTTGTATTTTTGCTCTTAGAGAACAAAGAAAACACTCTCCGTACCTGCCAGGTAGCAGGGTGAGAACAAAGAAATACCCTACCAGTTCCCACAGATCAACTGGTCTAAAAAAACAACCCCCAGAAACACACGAAAAAAGAAAGCCACTTCAAACACCTCCTTGATTGGGTTCACACTGTGCCCCATTCCTGTATGCAGACTGTGAACAAACAGGTCAGGCTGGGATGCTCGAGGGCCTGGCTTGAGCCCTTCTCCTCCTCAAAACCAAGAAAACAAACAACGCTCTTGCTGATTCAAATGGATACATGTGGCCCAACCTCATTAAAGAAAACCCAGCACTGGGATAGCCTCGCATCCCCTGCCGTCCTGGGGCCAGTCTGGGCTCCTAGGGGCCGGAAACCAGGGGGAGAAGAGGCATGAAAGAACAACATACTGCAAGTCCCCCCCGTCGGAGGGGGGTGTCAGGCAGGTGAAGCTGGGGGAGCCGCATCACCTCACTCCATCCCACTCCACTCACTGTCGAAACAGACTCACCTACAGTGGTTCTCAAAGCGGGGTCCCTGGACAGCTTCAGCATCACCTGGGGACTTGTGAGAAATGCAGATTCTCAGGCCCTAGCCCAGACCTACTTAATCAATAACTCTGTGGACAGTACCCAGCAGAGAGAGAGAGAGTGTGTGAGACAGCCTTACTGAGGTGTAATTGGCGAAAATAAACCACTCATCTTTAACAAGTACACCGTGATAAGCTTTGACATAGACACCCGTGAAAGCGTCGGCACTCAAGACAATGGACACATCCATCACCCGCAGAAGTTCCCTTTCATAATCCTCTCTCCCCTCCTCCTGCAACCAAAACCCCAGGCAGCCACTGACCTGCCTGCTGTCACAGCAGATTCGTTTGCATTTTCTAGAGTTTCAAATACATGGGGTTATGTGGTTGTACTCTTTCATCTGAGATTTTTCACTCAGCACAATTATTTTGAGAGCCATCATGTTCTTGGATTTATCAGCAGTTCACTGTTATTACTGAGTAGTATACTACCTTTATGGTTTTCTACAATGAATTCATCCATTCACCTGTTAATAGATATTTTGGGTGGTTTCTAGGTTTTGGCTCTTACACATGAAACTGCTAATGAACTTTCATGTAAAATAAATTTTGCACGGATGTACACTTCCATTCTCCTGCATAAATACCTAGGAGTAGGCTAGCGTGCCACGTGCGAGGTGTATGTTTAACTTTGTAAGAGACCGTTTTCCAACATGGTGCACTATTTTCCACTCCCATCAGCAGGGTATGAGAGTTCCAGTTACCCCACATTCTCACCAGCATTGGTATGATCAGTCTTTTCAAGTGCAGACACTCTAGTAATCGTGTAGTAGTATTTTATCGTGGTTCGAGTTTCAATTTCTTTAATGACTAAGGATGTTTAATATACTTTCACACGCCATCAAAGTATCTTCTTTGGGGAAGTCTATGTTGAAATCTTTTGCCCATATTTTTTGTTGGGTTATTTATGAGTTCTGAGAGTCATTTATAAACTCTGGATTCAAAGACTTTCTCAGATATGTGATTTGCAAGTATTTTCTCCCACTCTGGCTTGTATTCTCATATTAACAGTGACACGCAAAGAGCAGAAGTTGTTAATTTCAACAAAGTGCAATTCATCAATTTGTTCTCTCACGGACTGTGCTTTTGGGGTCATATCTATGAAGCCTTTGCCCGATCCAAAGTTACAGAAATTTTCCTCCTGTCTTCTTCTAGAAATTTTATGATTTTAAGTTTTACATTAAGGTCTATGATCCATTTTTTTGGGTCAATTTTTGTACATGGTGTGAATTTGTGGACTGAAATTTTTTTTTTTTTGCATGACGATACCAAATTATTCCAGCGCCATTTGTTTCCCCGACACGTATGTTTGGAAAAGGGCTTCAGAGTAGAAATGATTCACTCCCCTCTGCCTGGTAAACTCCTACTCATCCTTCAAAACCCAGGTCAGATGTCCCCTTGGCTAAGAAGCCTTCCCTGACTGAGGCCAAGTAGCTTTCATCTATCCTCTGGTATACAGAATGTTGTACGAACTCTGGCATTTCTCTTATCCCACAAGATTGCATTAATTCCCGTCCTTCTCTCTTGATAGGGTGAAAATTCAGGGATGAGGACCATAATCCCAGCACTCAGCACAGGCCTGGCACAGGGGGTGATGGTAGGAGTGGGGGTGGGGGTGGGTGACTCAAAGCAATTTTTAAAATGTAAAAAAATAAATAGAAGAATAAACAAGTGAACCATGTGCTTTTTTAAACAACTGAATACCACCTCTCAAGGCCCTACTCACAGGCCCCATCTTCCAGGAAGCCACATTAATCATCAACAATATTTCCTAAGAAAACCGCCACTGACTGATACAATCCAAGCCCAGTGCTAGCTGCTTTCTGCACATCGTTTCATTTAATCCTGACGACAGGTCCATGAGGCAGATACCGCTACTACCGTTATTTTACCGAAGAGGACACAGACATTCAGAGGGGTTGGGGTCCATGCCTGAGGTCTCATATCCAGTAAGTGTCAGAGTCAGGGTTTGAACCCAGACAGCCTGTCCCGGAGACCGCGCCCTTACCTCTACACAAACCACCTCCTGGTTCCCTTTGTTTGCACAAGACTCATTTCCCTGACAAGACCAGGCCCCATAAAGGCAACCCTGCCTCCCCCACGTGACCAGCCCTTGCCAACTACTCACCCCAGTGGCAGAGGGACGAGTCACACAGGGGACCCTCCCATCTTGGCCACGGGGACACAGACACCCACTCACACCCAGAAGGACCTCCTCTTTACCTTAGGCCACACGCCCATGCCGAAGGAGCTGCTGTCTGCCAGCTTGTGCAGGTACAGTTCTGTCCTGGAAACAGAGAAGGGACCAGAAGTAAGGGAGGACCCACCCACACCAGTGGCTGGCAGGGCAGGTGGTCATCATGGCATGGGGCTCCACACAGTGCCCCAGGTGGCCCCAGTGTCTGCCTCAGGCCCTGGCCCTACCTCCTGAATATTCCTCACTTGCTGCCCTCCCTGGGACCTTCTTAAGTGAAGGCCTTCCAAAAGCTTCCCTACTCCTCTGTTACCCTGCTCTGAAAACTGCGAGTTTCCTCTCTAATCTGCCCTCTCTCCAAAGGGTAAGGTGCCCCTCTGGCCTTAGCCAGGAGGCTCAGGACAGGTTGGGCCTGCCCTTCAGACGGGGGTGGAAGGCAGGAGACAAATGATGGGGGACGCAGAGGGAAATTGAGGATTATCACCCCTTGCCTGGGGTGAGCACTCCCTGGAGCTTCACTAGATAGAACCTTTCTCGTTCATTCAACAGATGAGGAAACCAAGGCTCAGAGACAGGGAGCCACATGTCCAAGAATTCCCAGGAGTCAGCGAGGGGCAGAGATGGCTCCCCGGGCCACCTCCCCCAGAAGGCCCTCCCAGATGAGTCTTCTGGATTCTCTGCTGTTCCACCTGGTGCCGCCTCGCCCTGAGCTACCTCAGGTGCACCCAAGGCTCTCACAGAGTTTAGGAGCTTCTGGAAGATTGGGGGTCTGCTGTTCCTTGCCCACCTCCCACGCTGCTGTCAGAACGTGTACTGAAATGTCACCGCCACAGCAGACATCCTCCACCCCACCCCCAGCGTGTATAAAGAGCCATATGTGAATTATCTCACTTAATCCTGTAAGGTCAGTCAAGGTACTACTTCCACTTTACAGAGGAAGAAACGGAGGTTCAGAGCAGGTGACACCTGGCCAGGTTCACCCAGCCCAGAAGCAGTACCAGGCAGCTGGAATCAGAGGCCAGATTCCTAACCACTGGGCTCCACTACCTCTCAGCTCTAGGCAGAGGTAGGGCTGGGGCCCTGGAGAGCGGGGGCCCTTTGTCTCACTGCCCTCGGCCGTCCCTGCTCAGCCCAGTCGCTCACCTGAGATCCAGGTCCAATCCGGCTAGCATCTGGGAGAAAACCTCGAAATTGCCTTCCCCTTCCGGCTGCCGAGCCACGTGGCTCTTCTCCAATAGCATCGTCTGCCAGGGGAGAGGACAGGCGCTTGGTCAGCGCGAGGCCCCGCTAGGCTGCCCGCACACCCCCACCAACCCCCAGGCCCACTCTTCGAGGCAGCGCCTCAGGCCCCAACTTGGCTGGATGCCTCCAAATCAAAACGTGCCCGGCCTTTGCCTCACTGACTCAGAGTCCACGCAGGGAATCTACGGATGCAACAGGCTCATTCCGATGAAGGAATCCAAGGGTGCTGACAGTTAGCCCACGCCGCCCTCCAACACACTCTTACGCAACCGAAGCCCTTAAAAACTTGACCCACATGGTGATGCACGGTAGACTTTCAGGGCCGGGACAGAAAGGGATTTATCGGGCACCAGCGAGTCTGGATATTCTCCCAGCTCCACATACAAACAACCCTTCTAATAACCTAATCCTATCTTCTGTTCAAACAGAATGTTTGTGGCGGGGGGGGGCGGGGGGGGGGCGGTGATTTCAGAGAGAGGAACAAACAGGCCATGTGCCGGTCACACACGGGCTGCCGCGGAAGGCCAGCGAGCGTCTATTTAATTTCAGCTTACGTTTTTAAGACCCAGCTAATGAGCGGCTGAATTATGTATCTACTCATGAATATTTCATCCCTGTGATACTCTGAGGCACAGACGAGCCGGCTTGCTCGGGGAGGAGATACCTGGGCACTGAGCGAGGCGGGGAGGAGCTAGCCTTGGCCTGGGGAGCGATGACCACTTAGACACATTCCAGGGTTCCAGCTGGAGGCGTGGGCCCTGCTGAGTGGGGCTGAGGCTACTGCAGCCCCAAAGAGCCCCCTCTCCCTCCCACCCAGAGGCCTCACCTGGAGCTGGGCGGCCGTGACTCGGCCTGTGGCGTTGAAGTCCAGTGACATCACCATGGAGAACCGGGTGGCACGGCGGCTATGGCCAGTGAACACGGAGCCAAAGGCCCGGAGGACAGTGAAGGTGGCTCGAATCTTCTCCACTGGTGGGGCACGGACAGGGCATCACCCATGGCCCGGGTGCTGCCACCCCCACCTCTCACAGGACCCCAATCCGGCCCCAGGCCCCAGCTGGGCCCCCTCCACTCCCCCAACTCAGCTCTAAGCCACACCTCTTCTGCTGCTGGGCCGGCCCTGTGCTGCAAGCAGGGGCACGGGGGGAGCAAGAGTGAGCCCAGAAGGGGAGATACACACACCTAGGATTGGTACGATCTGAGTGACAAGGGCTGCCCTGGGGCCTCCTGGGCCCGGTGGAGTCTAGGAGGAGGGCAGGGCATTAACATTCTTGGACCTGCTCTCGGGGAACGCTCCATCACAGCAGGCTCAAAAAGCCCTGCAGTCCCCACACAACTATTTAACGAGCACCCACTATGTGCTAGGCACCTGGATACAGCCTAGCCTGACTCCCACACCCCCAACACACACTTTCAGCAGCACCACATTCTGGGAGGGCCAAGACTGGTGCCTCTCCCTGCTGTATCCCCAGCTCCTAACAGGGCTCTAACCTGGGCCAGGTGCAGAACAGGTGATCAATAAAGCATTGGAATAACCCCAGTGGAGAAGCAGGATAGTACAATGGTTAAACAAGCTTGAATATGGCCTCTCCCCGTTGTTAGTCACCTGATTTGGAGCGAATTAATTAACCTCCCTGTGCCTCAGATACCCCATCTATAAGATAGGGGTGATGATAGTACTTACCTACCTCATGTGGTTGCCACAAAGACTAAAAGATTTAATAATGTAAAGTGCTCAGAACATGCTCCAAATGTGGTGGTGTTATTATTATGTTTGTTATTATTAGAAAAGCAATACTGCCTGGGCCATATATTCTCAGCAGGGGGACTACTGCCCCCAAGAGAGCAGAAACTGATCTTGAGGATGGGGGCGGTTTTCCTTTCTTATGTACAGAATAGAGCACAGATACATATATATATATATGCCTGTGTGTGTCTGTACATATATACACACACACTGCATAAACAAATATATGGTGAACCTAGGGCATTAAATTTTCATGGTGGGAGACGATTAGGAGAAAGAACAACTAAAAAGGCTCCTCAGAGGAGCAACAACACATTGAGAACACTGGCCCAGGGGTAACAGCTCTGGAGCCAAACTGTCTGTGTTTGAATCTCGGTGCTAGGATGTACGAGCTGTGTGGCCTTGGGCAAGCTGGTTAACCTCCCTGCGTTTTAATGGCCTCATCTATAAAATTCAAACAATAATAATGTCTACCTTATAGGGATGTTTTAAATAATAAATAAGTTAACCCGCTTGGAATAGAGCCTGGCGCGTAAGTCCTCAGCAAGCACTTACCACGATCACCATCAACACCGTATTTATTATCATCAATTGACACTCTTTTTCATTGAAGTACAGTTGATTTACAATGTTGACACTCTTTCTTTAATGCCCAGCTCAAACCTCATTTCCTCAAGGAAGCCCCCCAGCCCCTTCTCTGCGCTCCCTGCCTCTCCCCTCCCCAGCTCGGCCAGCAAGCGGTGCAGAGCATTGGGGTCTGGCACAGATGTGCAGCCGAGTCTCCCTTCCGGCTGTCAGCGCCTCCTTGCCTTTGTTTTTACTTAGCGGGTCCTCCGCACTGTCCAGTGGGCTGTGCGCTGCACAAGGACGCCACACCTAAGGGCACAGCATTTCTATCAGATAGCCATAGGCCTGTATGCTTATTAGGATGATGGCCCAGAAAGTGGCAGTCAAGCGTTTGGTTCTAACAATGTCAACGTGTGAAGACTGTTCCACAAATGGCAGTGAGTGTCTTAGGCAAGGAGCACCTGTTTCTAAGTCACCCAGAAGTACCCAACCGACGGGGGTGGCCCTGCCCAGAAGCCCAAGGTCTGCACACAGGTGCTCAGTGAACGTGCCACCTGAGCGGATATAAGAAAGAGCGGCCCAGCACCCCCTCCGACTCTCCCTTCCCTTCCCCCACGCCACCGCCCCCGCCACGTCCCAGCTGCACGTCACCTGGAGACCACTGTACCTGAGACCCTGCCATCCACACTGCCTGCCATCCCCACCAGGTGCTCCAGGACCTGCTCGCAGCAGGTGGTCTTGCCAGCACCACTCCGGCCCAGGGCCACGATGCTCTGGTCCCTCTGCTGGCTCAGCAGGGCCCAGTACGCCCGCTGGGCAAGGGAGCCAACGTGGGCGGGTAGGCCATCCCGGCAGCTCCCGGGCACCTGCGGGAAGATCGCCGGCATGAGCTTTCCCACCCAGCCGGGGCCCAGGGAGCACTCCACGGTGCTCCAACCCGGCCTCAAGCCCAGATCCACGTCCACGCCTCCCATCCTACTCCAGCCTTGTCAGAGACGTCGTGCATTTTTAAGGGGGGGGCCCAGCCTAGAGATCTAGTCCTGCCACCGGCTCGCTGTGAGTCCCTGGGCAGCCTCGGACCCTGCTCTGAGCCTGACCTCTTCTTCCGCCAATGAGAGGCTTGAACTAGAGCTGCATTCGCTCATGGGGCTCATCTCACTTGCTACACAAAGGACTGGATCGTATCTGTCTGAAATGAAGCAGGTGGATAAAATGGCTCAACTGACTAGTGACGTCTACCACGGAAACAGAATGGGGCATGGGGGAATTGGTACGTGTGCTATGTATTTGCTGTTACAGCAAATTTATTTAGATACCGGAAGCCCCTGTGACTTCATTCATTCATTCATCCATCATTCATTCACTCAGTAAAAAAAAAAAATTCACTGAGTGTCTACTACGTAGCAGGCACTATCCCAGGCACTAGGGGCACAACACTACTCAAGGCGAGTAAAGGAAGTCTCTGCCAACCGTGAGGAGATATCATTATACACCTATCAAGATGGCTGGGGCTTCCCTGGTGGCGCAGTGGTTGAGAGTCCGCCTGCCGATGCAGGGGACACGGGTTCGTGCCCCGGTCCGGGAGGATCCCACATGCCGCGGAGCGGCTGGGCCCGTGAGCCATGGCCGCTGAGCCTGCGCGTCCGGAGCCTGTGCTCCGCAACGGGAGAGGCCACAGCAGTGAGAGCCCCGCGAACCGCAAAAAAAAAAAAAAAAAAAAAAAAAAGATGGCTAAAAAACCTGTTGTTAATTTTTTTGACACACTACCGAGTTCTGGTTAAGATGCAGAGCAAGTGGAATTCTCCCACAATGCTACACAATACAGCTTGGCAGCCTCTTTTACAGTGACGCGTGCACTCGTCCACAACTGAGCAATCCCACTCCCAGGTATTTACCGAAACGAAATGAACATGTGTGTTCTGTCACTGGTTATACTATGTATTCAGAATCATCAACAAACTAGAAACAAGCCAAATGTCCCTCAACTAAAGAACTAAGATAACCAACCACCCTGGTTTTAGCACTGAGAGTCCCATGTCCCAGAAAAACCATTTCCTCCCCCAGAAACCAGGACAGTTGGTCCCCCTCTGAACAGATAAACAAAGCTGTGCAATAAAATACAACAGAATAAAAGAACTAATGGCTCACAGCTGCAACAATATGGGTGAATCTCAAACGCGCTGTGCATTGTGCTAAGTGGAAGAAGCCGATCCCAAAGGTTACACGCTGTACAATTCCATTTATATGACTTTTCAGAAAAGGCAAAACTAGGGAAAAGGGACAAAAGAACAGATTAGTGGCTGCCAAGGGTGGGACATGGGGTAGGGGTTGACCACAAGGGTATGGAGAACTTTTGGGGGTGATGGGAACTGTCCTGTAACCGACGGCGGAGACAGTTTCACAACTATACGTGTTTGTCAAAAACTTACAGAAGTGAACACTAAAAAAGGTGACGTTAACTGTACGTAAATTATACCTTAATAAATCTGACTTAAGACAAAAAAGCCCTACCTGTAGAGCTTGCTTTCATTTGGGAGAAGACAGATGATAAAAACCCAGCTAATTAAATTATACTGAACGGGAGTCATTTTAAAGCCATGAGCTTGGATGAGATCACCAAGGAAGTGGGCGTTTAAAGAGGGAGAGAGAAGAGGTGCAGGGACGGGCACCCTGACTTGGAGAGATCAGGGACCAGCAAAGGAGGCTGAGAGGGAGGGCCAGCGGGACAGAAGGGAAACCAGGAGAGCGAAATCCCGGAGCTAAGGAAGGGAGTGACAGCAGGAGGAGGGAAGGCCCAGCCCCTGAAGTGCTGCTGAGGGTCAAGTCAGAGGAGACGGAGAATTGTCCACTGGGCTTGGCAGCATGGAGGTCACTGTGACCTTGACAAATGTCTGCTTAGCGTGGTTTACAGGGAGAACAGAAGAGGGCGGTGGGGGCAGTGGAAAGGCACCAGAGGGAGCAGGGAAACGGGCCTGGCTGGAGGAGGACCGTGGAAGCCCAGGATGCTAAGTGGGTGACAAGTGGGCTAACGTCCGCCCTCCCAGTGGCTTGGCAGGACCAGGGGCAAAAACTCTGGTGTGGCGGCCCTCCCCCTCCCCGAACCCCCAGCCTGGGGCTAAGGAGCACCCCCAGTGCACTGTTGGCCTTTCCTACCCCGAGACCCCCAGGAACAGCAGTGAGTCCCCATCCTGACACAAATCAAAAGGCTCAGCAGGATCCCAAAGCCGGCAAAGTAGGACAAGCCGCCACACTGGCGGGACACAGCCTAAGGGAACGCAGCGGGCAGAAGAGCCTGAGGTCTGAGCCTCGGAGCCACCTCCCGCTTTGGAAACAAAGTTCAAGGGCCAGGCTATCCCAATCATCAGCCTTCTCAGGCCTGCAGGGCAACAGGGAGGATTCTGCAGACCCAGGCCCCGCAGTCACACACAGGTACCCCTGCATGCCTGCACACGGGCACGCTCAAGGACGCACGCTCAAGGACACACGCACCCGACAGCTGAAGAGGCCTCTGCACACGGGTGTGCCCATCTACACCCCACGCAGTCACAGCACTCTCACCCCAAAAGAGGCCTGCACCCCCAGGCACGCACCCAGCTCCCAGCCACCCGGCAGGCCCAGACCCCCAGTGAGAGAGGCCCCCAGCCCTGCCTGGACCCCTCCTAGCCCATCTTCAAGGTGGCCTCAGTCCCAGCCTCACCGCAGGTCTCTGCTCCCACCTGGTGGCCATTTGAGGAACCAGAGGAGACTCAGCCAAAGACAGGAGGCAGCTGTGGGTGTGGGAGGCAGCGTGACTTGAGGGGGACCCACGCCCACCGCAGGGTTACAGGGGCTTAGGGGGATCACGGGACTCAAGCTCCTCCTACCAGGGTGGGTCCCAACCCCCGCACCTTTAGGCCCTCTGACCCAGGCCGTGTAGCAGACGCCGCAATCGAGGACAGTCGGGGTCGTGAGAACCGGGCTTGCGGAGAGACCTGTGACAGACACCCCTCCCAGGGGCCCCTAAGGAGCCAGAGCAGGCTCTCGGGGCCTTGGGCTGCAGTAACAGAAGCACAGCCTGCCTGGCAAGGGAGGGGAGCGTGCAGCGTCGCCCTTCCAAGCCCCTGGACAGAACAGCCAGGGTGGGGAGGGGCCTGGAGGGCGACCTAAGGGTGGCGGGGGCGGGGGGGGCGTCCAGGAGAAGAGAGGCCCCGGGGAGGGGGTGCAGGGCCACTGTCCCCTCTTTAATGGACCTAGCATCATTCGGGGGCTAGGAATGGCTTTGTCCCACGGGACGCCAAAGGGTAAGATGCAGCTTTTCATCCTCCATTGACAGATAAGAACACCCAGGCCAGAGAGGTGTCCTGATCTTTCCAAGGTACCTGCGGCACGTTGAACCTTCCCACCAACAAGTCCTCAGAATGGAGCACATATAAGATTTTTGACCTCCGGAGGGTCTCCCTGCCTCCACTTTTGTCCGCCTCTACCTAACTTCCGCTGAGCAGCCAGGAGGGGCCTTTTACAGCGTCAGACCACATCACTGCTCTGCTGAAAATCTCCATCATGCTCAGAGTAGAAGCAGAGTCACTATGACCACGTATGAGACGTGGCACGACCCGTCCCCGCTCCTCCCAACCTCCACCTTGCTGTCTCCTCCTCCACACGTTTCTCTTTGTCGTGTTGGGCCTGTCTTCCCCCACGAGGATGGAAGCTCCATGAAGGCAGATTTATCTGCCCACCTTCTTCCCTGCTCCTCTCTCCAAGCCTGGCATACGGGACCCTCAGTCGATACCTCCATGAGGAGCCACTGAGCGAATGGAGGGGATGGGGGGGCAAATGATTCGGCTGTAGCTGCGGACCTCTCCACGAGGTGGCGCTGACAGGTTTCCTTTGCTTTGACTGTCGTCTTAACAAAAAAACGGGCCATTTTACACTCCACAGGGAAAAATAAATAAAGGCGGAACCGAGGCTTCTGTTTCCCCGTTCACATGGGTGTCTGGGACTCCCGCGGGTCCAGCATGGGGTTCAGAGCACAGAGGGGTCAGCGGCGTGGGTTTCACCCCAGCTCCTCCACCTGCTGGGCAGGAGTTTGGCAGCTGGCCCAGCTTCTCGTCCATGGAACATGGAACGGGGCTGGTCACGGTCCCTGTCCTGTCAGGTGGGCCTGAGAATTGATGGAGATGCACACGAAGGTGCTTGCAGCAGTGCCTGGTACACAGCTGATGGCCAGTCAATACGTTCTCTCTCATTATTACTGTCTTTCACGCTCCTGTTGCTGTTTCTATCCGTTACTCATCCTTCCCCTCTAAGGAGGGGGGTTCACGTGGTCCCCAAGGCTACCCAATGCCCACGGTGCCCCAGAATCCACATCTGCAGGATGCTGCCCACAGACACGTTTGCAGGGGGCTTTGGCTGCCCTGCTCTCCCCCGAGATGCAGAGGGACCCCTCCACCCCACCCCTCTTGCGCAGTCCCCCGGCCCTGGCCCCACGGTCCCCCCTCACCTTGGCTGCAGAGGGCGCCGTGGGTCCCTGGGGCTGAAGGACGATCAGGTCGGGCCCAGCGCAGGTGTGCAGGAGCCGAGCCCGGTGGCGGTGGAGAAGCGTGTTCAGCACACTGGACTCGTTGACGCTGACCAGGGAGGCCAGGTCCTCGGCCTGGTCCAGCTCGGGGGGATTGGCCTGTGAACCATCACACAGTGTCCTCCGGCCTCCTGGGCCCCGCCCCCCCCCCCCCAACACACACACACACAGCCCTGGTGACCCTGTCCCTGGAGAGCTCTGCGCCAAAGACCAGAACAGAACGCAAGGACTCTGGAGAGAGTCAGGAAAGCCTACAAATGAAACAAGGGCACCTCTTCTCCTTTGCTCTCTGTGCAGCCGCCCCTCCCCGCATGGTCCCCCCTCCCTGTGCTCGTGGCGCCAGGAGGGGGGATGCTCTCAGGACGACACAGCAAGACTCAAGCACCTTCTGTCCCTCAAACACGAAAGACGGGTGGTGCTCTGGAGTGAGCAAGTGTCCTCTGCTGTTTCCTCCTCTTCTGGGTCTTGTCGGGGAGCTCTGCGTGTGTTCTGTGACACTGAGGATGGAGGCCAATGCCCTAACTGCCCCATTTCTGATAGCCCGTCGTACACTGATCGCTTGGAAATATGCCCAAACCCTTCTAGAAGCAAGGGATGACTGCAGCCTCTCCTTAGGGCATCCACTCTAAAAACCTTCCTACCATTCTTTCCGGCTTCAAGGAGTTTTGGGGGCCTCACGCTCTGGCGTTTGGGTCAACCCTCAGCTCTTTCATGGGTCAGTTTTTCTTCTGAGGACACTGGCCTTCTGCAAACTCCCAACACGGGTGGGAGTAGAGGCCCCGGGGTGGGCAGAGAAGGAGCAAAGAGGGATGAAGATGAACGAGGCCCACATGGAACTCCTGGAGGAAAATCCTTCTCAATTAGTAGGCTGTGAGGGGTGGAAAAGGATCAGGACGGGACCTTTTACCTCTATCATTAGACTCCGACTTATCCACAGATAGATTCATGGTGTAGTGCAAAAATTATGCAAAACCACCAAAAAAACAAAAGGTTGATACCCAAAAGGTAGGCCCCTGGAACCTATGCTATGGTTAATGGCAAACTGCTAATCTGGCTCTGAATTCCCTGGCAGCCAGGGTGAAAAAGGAAGCATGCTTTGTAGCACGATTTGCAATGTCCATAAAAAGGAAAACAATCACTTTCTCAGATCAAGCAGAAGAACTCCCAGTTCCAAGACCCGACAAACACATCTCTTAATGTGTCCTCATAAAGGGGACACCACGGGACAGAGTAATGAGCCCTTAACGATATACCTCCAGCAGAGTGAAGACTTCAGTGGTGATCTTGCCTGTAATTCCCCGCAGGGCATCAAGCCGAAGTATTATGTGCAGTCAAGCACAAGGAAACCTCTCCCAGGGGTGGGGAGGGAGGGTACGGAGCAGGCAGGGAGGGGGACAGGGGGCTCACCCGATGGACGTGATCCTCATCCACCTCAGTGATGCTTTTGTCGGCATCAATGCACAGTCGCACCCTTCCTGCCGGCAGGTCGGCTGTTCCCTCGTCTGGCTTCAGCACCGTTGCTGGTAGACAACCCAGTGGGAGAGAGAGAAGGGGAGGGTGGGGGGGGAGAGAGAAAAAGAGGAGCGGGGAAGGAGGGGAGGGTAGAAGACGGGGGCAGGTGGGGAGGAGAGCAAAAGAAAGGAGAAGAGAGATTGATTCTGAGTTGCTGAGCCAGGCCAAGGAGCTGGAGAGGTGTGAGACCTGTCAGAAATGGGTTAACATCACCTCCCCTTGGAGCCTATTTACAGGGAGGGGTCTGAATTGTGACCCCAAACTCTTTGAGGAGAGAGGCTGGGTCTGACTCATTTGGGGCTTTTTATCAGCTGGCACAATGCCAGGCACCCAGATGGTTGGGTGCACTGACCCAATGCATATATAGACCTGGGACGGCAGATAATGGCAACCAGGCTGCCGTTTTTCTTTCCAGGGCCCATGACAGACATCACTAATCAATCACCCTTCCCAGCCGTGTTCTGAATGGGACTCAGAGTAACTTCTCAGTAGCTTTTGGTCACTAGTCACAAATCACCAGCAAAAGATGAAATGAAATGAAATCCACTGAGATGAAATCCATTTGCCCACTTGCACTAGACTCCAAGTTCCTTGAGCAACACTGTAGAAACCAAACAACGCTTGCTGCTTTAATGAATTAAATTAATTAATTACCAAGGAGCAAATGCCTTTAAAAACAGCACCCAACGGACCAGCTGCCAAGGGTGAAATGACATCCACCTATTCCCACCCCAAAGCGACATATCCCCATCGCAGTCCCAGCTGCCCCTTTCCCCTTCCCTCCCCTTACTCCGAAGACTGTGATCAGGACCTGGCACATACAGCTGGCAGCAGCAGGGGGTGGAAGAGGGAGAGGCCTAGCCCCCAGATGTGCTAACACCCCTAATTACCAAGAGTAAATCCATCCTTCTGAACCAGCCAGACTTTCTCCGCCTCATACCATCTGTCCTCAGGAGCCTGAGGGCAAAGATCACATAAATTAGACCAAGATGACGCTGCCCTCCCCCAACCCCCATGTGAGGGGCAGACCCCTTACGTGGGCACTTCTCACAGTGCGTCTGGGACCAGTGAAATCAGCATCTCCCGGTGGTGCGGGTGAGGGGGCTTATTTAAATGCAGAAGCCACAGCCCCAACCCAGCTTTCTGAATGGTAATCTCCAAGGTGGGGACCAGGAACCCGCATTTCGAGCCATCTGCTGTTTACCCAGCACGAAGAACTGTCCTGTGACAACGTAAGCTCAGGCTCGACGAGAGGACACCTCACATGGTTGGGACGTTCCCTCATTCTGTGGAGAATCTCGCCCCGGGACAGGTGCTGCGGGGTCCTCAAGACCCCCGCTTGCGGTCGGGGGGAGTGCCTGTTCCCTCCTCTAGGCTGGCCATGCCCTCCACTCCCGGTCCATCTCCTGTCCCTGCCTTGTCCCCCTCCAGGGGCAGGCCTTTCCCACCCCTCCTTCTCTGGCCTGCCCCTCCCCGCCCCCGGGGCCGCAGCCCCCTCACCTGGTCTGAGACTCCGCTCTGGCCTCCTCTGCTCCCCTCCTGCAGGGCTGGCCCCTCTCGGCTCTCCTGCCTCTGAGGCCTTTCCTCACGCTTCTCCAGAGCAGGCCGTCCGGGTCCTTGCGGCTCCATCTCCGGGGCCCCAGCCCCATCACCTGCTCTAGCGCAGGCCTCCTCTGCTTTCCGCCCTCTGCCCTCAGGCTGGTCCTCCTTCCCAGCTGTAACTGGGGTCTCTCCACGTGCATCCACCTCCTTGGGGGCTTTAGAGTCCTTCTCTGTCTCACTCCCGGCTTTACCTGCCTCCCCAGACTCGCTCTGAGGTTGTCCCACCGTTTCCATCTTCCCCTGGGGCCCACCTGCCTGTCCAGTCCCGCTCCGAGGCTCGCCTGCTTTCTCCATGGCTCCCGGAGCTTCACCCCCATTGCCCTGCGCTGTGCCCGTCTTCTCCACCTTTGTCTGAGGTTCGTCTGTCTTGTCCGCCTTACTTCGGAGCGCACCTTCTTCATCCTTCTTACTCTGGGGACCGCCCCACCTGCTCTTTCTGCCCAGGGAGCCTCCCCACTTCCTCACCTGGGCTTGGGCCCCAGCCCACTTCCCTTCACCTGCTGCAGCCTTGGAGAAATTCCACTTTGCCCCCTTCTTTGGGGGGTCCCCTCTCCCTTTCTCCGCTGCCCCCAGTTGCCCCCCCTCACCCAGCCCCTCTCTGCCCTGGGGCTCACCCCCTTTCGCCCCTTTCGTCTGGGGGGCCCCGCTCCCTTTCCCCACTGTGTCTTGATCCTTCTCGCCTTTGGTCAGTAGCACAGTTCCTGGGTTCCCAAGATCCCCGGTCTGGGTCATCTCAGCCTTCAGAGCTGCATCCTTGGTGCCGGCCTGGGGGCCACAAGGAGTCCCTGGGGTCTCCCCCTTTTTCTCCCCTCCAGGGTCTGTGGCGGGGGTCTTGCAAGCAGGGCCATCCCGGGGCTGGGTCCTCTGCTCTGGCTTGGCTGAGTCCGGGTCCAGCTTGGCCACCATCAGCAACACATCGCCCCTCCTCATCCCTCTCCTGAAGGGCAGGCTTTTTTTGGCTGGTGTCACACTGGGGCCCGACTCCTGGGGCTTCTCGCCATTGATACTGGTCATCAGTACCGGGTCCACGGTGCCGGCCCCCTCGCTCTTCTTGCCCAGAATGTCTGGGCTCTGAGGAGAGCTCGACTGGTCGTCCTGGGAGATGTGCTGGCTTCCAGATTTGGTGCCACTGTTGGGTTGGCTGGTGGAAATCTCTGAGGTCTAGAAGAGACACCACAACCATACTTAGCTGCCTGCTGACCAGACAGCTTTGTCATTCACTCATTCATTCACTCATGTGTTCAGCCAGCCATTCATTCACCCAAAGACCCTCAAGCATCTACGGGCAATGGGCCAAACCCCAGCACCCTACACCCTAGGCTTTGGCTCAGAACCTCAAGGCCAAGTGACATTATGAAAGGGGAGTGGACTTTGGAGCCCAACAGACCCAAATTCACTTCCGAACTCTGCCACTCACTAGCTGTGTGGCCTTAGATAAATTACTTCCCCTCGGGACTTCCCTGGCGGTCCAGTGGTTAAGACTCTGTGCTTCCACTGCAGGGGGCACAGGTTCGATCCATGGTCGGGGAACTAAGATCCCACATGCCAAGCAGCACAGCCAAAACAAAAGAAAACACACAAAAAAACTTCCCCTCTCTGAGTCAGTTTCCGTACCAATAAAATGAGAAGCATAATGTCCTACCTCACCAGGTGGGCGTGAGGCTTCCCAGTAGCATATGGAAGCTGAGCCCAGCACCTAGTCCGTCCTCAGTAACAGTAGCTATTGCTGCTGCTGTCACTGGCGCTGTTGTCATTGTTCTTACTACTATTAATGCCTGATTCTCCCTGCTGGGCCAGGAAGGGATGGGGAAAGGACATGGAGCCTGTCATCAGAGGACCTGTTCTAGTCTTGGCTCCGATGCTTTCCAGCTTGGTGACCTTGGACGACATCACCTATCCTCTCTGAGCTTTGGTTTTCCCTCAGTGCAGGCAGATACCACCTGACTATCCAGATTTTTTGTAGGCTGAGTTGTGGAAATTGCAGAGAACTGAACAAAGTGATCTGCTGCTACTTTCGCCACCCTGGTCCCCAGACCACACCTGCACACCAGGTGAGGGCTCTGGATCTGCCCTGAGGTCTTCCACTTTTGCTTGGCCGAGACATCTGGGTACCCGACACTCAGGGGTCTCCACTGCCTGTTCCTCTCTCATGTCTTTCTACTGCCTTGTGATGTCAGCCCCGCCCTGCCCTCCATCCTTAAACCAGCCTGGCTGTGGCCTGAACTGCTCACAGAGCCAGCTTTGCCACTGCCTCTGCAGAAGGAGACCACGGGGGGAGTTCTACCCTAATGCCTGGCTGCACCATCTGCCCTAGTCTGGGTTCTGCCACTTTGGACCCTGCTAACACCAGCCTCCCACACACCTGTGCCTGAGCATCTGGGGTTCTCATCCTTTTGCATCCAGAACAGTCCCAGGATTGCGTTGATTCCACCAGCAAAGCTTCACACCTGAGTCTCCTTTCCCAAAGCCAGGTCCACTCTCTCTCACCTGGGCCACGGCCACAGCCCCTGAGCTAATGTCCTGTCAATTTGCTGCCAGTCATTTAAAACCTCATCAAAAGATTCTGGAAGCTGCCCAGAGCCTCCAGGAAAGCCATTCAACACAGCCATCTGCCATTCAAAGTTCTTGAAGAGGAGCCCCCACCTCCATCTGGCCTCACCGTCCCCGCTCGTCTCCATGCTTCAGCCACACCTGGCATCTCCTGCCACACCTGACGCTTCCCAGCTTCCATGCTTTTGTTCACGTTCAGCTTGCTGCCCGGAACGCCCTTGCCCTCTCCACTCGTCCACATTCCACTCGTACTTCTATACCCAGCTCAAATGCCCCCTCCTCCACAAACCTGTGCCTGAAGACCTCAATCAGAAACTGCCTCAGAGACCCACAGAGTCCCAGAGCCCTGTCTGTCCGTGCACCATCTGCACCATGACCACATTCTGCATCCCGTTCTAGCTCTGATTTGTGTTGCTCTCCTGTTTTAGGTGATGGATGCCTTCAGAGCACAGTCTCAATCTTCATCTTTGTAAAAATGACAATAATAATAATAATAATGGCTATCATGTATAGATCTTGCAATGGGCCCTACATCGCCATAATGCAATATCCTTCTTAACCTAATAAAGAACCCAATGAAGTAGGTTCTGAACTTCTCCCCATTCTACAAATAAGGGAGCAAACACAGAGATGTAGGGGGCCCAGGAGACAAACCCAGAATGGAAAGTCACACAGGCCTCTCTGAGTCTGAAGCCAGTGCCCTTAACTGTTGAGCACCGACGGCCTTGCTTGTCTTCCTGGGACTCGCTGGAATCTCCTGGGAGCTTTAAAAAATTCTGTCGCTTCGGCTCCACTCCCAGAGAGTCTGATGCAGCTGGTCTGGGTGGTGGCCCCCCAGGTGACTGCAACATGCAACCGGGGCTGAGAACACCAGAGGCCGGCAGCTCAGCCTGACCTTCTGGGACCAGGCAGGATACCGCCTTCGAAAGGGGATTGGCTGCAGCTGGCAAATCTCACCACTGTCCACACCATTTTGAACAGTGAGTCAGTGCCTTATTTTTAACCAAACCCCTGTAGAGGAGACAGTAACAGAGGGGTGGGCCAAGCAACACAGCCCATCCCAACCTCCCTCCCCTCTACTCTGTGTACTCTCCTCCTTCGGATTTTCTCAGTCACCAAAACCCTCAGATCCCATCTGCAGCCTTCTTAGTACAAGGAGGAAGAAGAACATCTAGAATCAATGGGGCTGAGAGGAAACTCACAGCCCATTTTACAGATGTACAAACTAAGGCCAAGAGAGGGGATGGGATTTGGCCTGGAACACACAGAGTGGTGGGGCCAGAGCTAGAACCCAATTCTCCTGACATTCGATATGGATCTCTTTCTGCCCCTATGTTATTCCAGTCTCTCCCCGTCCCTCACTGGCTGGGTGGCCTTAGGAAAACCAAGTCACTCCCAGAGCCTCGCGTTCCACTCCTGCAAAATGGTGATGGATTCTAATGGCTCCCTGCAAGGATTATATGAGGCTCCAATGAAATGGCTGTGCTGGGGCGAGGAGAGAGAGGCCAAAGTTATTTAGTGATCGGGGCAAGAAAATTAAACTGGCAGGACCCAGCAAGGGCTCGCTGCCTCACAGGAGCATGTCCTGAGGCTGCCCTGCTCCAGCCCTGGGAACATCTCGGCCCATGGTCCAGACACCTGTTGCCGTCTGAGGCCTGTCCATCATACTCAGAGTCTCCATCCATGCCCTGCAGTGACAGCTTATCCCTGTCCTCTGCTTAGCTCTGCTTCTCAACTTGTGCACAGCAAAGCCAGCACAGCCTGCAGGCTCCTGGGACCCTTTCTTCCCCAGGCCTCTGTGGCTGCCACACCAGCCACCTCACTCCGCAGACTGGCCCTGTCCCAGGCAGCTTGCCAGAGCAGAGGACACACAGCCTCCGGCCCTGGTCTGCCTCTATCTGGCCTCATGACCTTGAGCAAGTGCCCTGACCTCTCTGAATCTCAGTCTCCACCTCTGATAAGTGGGTATAATCCCATCCAGCCGCTTGCTGTACAGGGTATCAAATGAGCTGAGCCCCTGAGCAGACAGTGAATCCTGTCGAGTGATAAACAGCACACAGTAAAACCGGATCGCAACCTAACAGCAGTCTGTGGGGGTGGACTTTGGCCCCCACCTACGCCTGCGTCAGGCAGGGCTGGGGACAGAGCCTGCCCTCCCTGTCACCACCCCTACAAAGGCTCAGCAGGGGAATTTCAGCAGCTGCTGCCGTTCAGTTGCTAGAGGACTTCGCTGATGCATCAGGGTCACTGTGACTGGACAGGTGCAGGCACGTGGGGGACCAGCCAGGCAAGCAACAGCTGAAGGGGCATGGGAGGCAAAGCCAGGGTGGCCACTGGGCCCAAGCCAACTCCAGGCCCTGAGGCCACCAGACCTCTCAGCCCAATCGCTGCAGCATCCACCCAGCCTCAAGAGGGTGTAGCAGAGATGCAAGGAGATGCCCTTTCTGCTAACACTGTGATATGCCCAAGGTGCAAGCACCCCAAGCCTGCTTCCCTGGTGTCCTGCCTCATCATCCTGTCTCCCTGGTGTCCAGCCTCATCATCCTGCCAGGGTTCCCCGGCTGAAGAGCTGGGGGAAAGGAGGGAGGCAGCACTGGACACCATCAGGGATCAATCTGCAAGTCCTGAAAGCACAGGCACTGCAGCTCGCCCACCTACTGCTTCCATCCAGCAGTGCTGTTCAGAACGTGTAAGCGGACACCGGCCAGTCAGAAGGGACGCCAGCTGGAGCAGGGCCCTGAGGGCCCTCCTGTGCCAAGCAGTGAGCCTTTAATCATTGGCTGTGGCCACTCTGAGGGACTCAGCAAAGGGGCCTAGGTGAGCATGGCAGGTGGGTGGGGGGGCACTTGGGCCCATGGCCATTTACCACCTGCTATGGAAGGGTTTCAGAATTTTAACAACCAATACAGCAATAATCAGAGAACACCAACTGAACATCTTTTCTGCTTAAATGAAAGCAAACTATCTATACATCCTCAGTTAATATTTAGGTTTCCCTTTTCACAAAAGTAGTGGCAAAATGATCCCCTCGTACATCAACTGTTACCATCCATTCCATCAGTGAACAAAAATTTTTGAGCATTCACTATGGGTCAGGTTCTATGAGAGCTGCTCAAGATACAGAGTCGAATGAGAGAGAGAGCTGCTGCTCTTAAGGAATGCCTAGTCAAATAAGTCACATGATCAACTAATTACTATGCTGACCACAATTAAGACAGGCATAGAGGGTGGAGTGGGAATTAAAGGAAGGCAATGGGAGAGCTTTCCAGAGATGTACCATTTGAGCTGGGTTTTGACAGAGGTGTAGGAGTTCAACAGATCAAGCTGAAGTGGGGACTGCAGGAACAAAGGCTGGCAAGTGACTCAAAGGATGCTCACAGGACAGGATGGTGGGTATTATTTAAATTGTTTATTTAGGCTGTGCCAGGTCTTCGTCGCGGCATGCGGGATCTTTAGCTGCAGCATGCGGGATCTTTAGCTGCAGCATGCACATGTGATCTAGCTCCCTGACCAGGGATTGAACCCGGGCCCCCTGCGGTGCCAGTGCAGAGTCTTAGCCGCAGGACCATCAGGGAAGTCCCCAGAATGGTAGGTACTGAAAGTCGCCTGCTCCCCTTCCTGTGGGGCCACTTACCTCTCGTTCCGGGGAGGCAAGCGCTGCCTGTTTCCTCCGTCTTGCTTCCTTCGACTCTTTCTCAGTCTCCCGGACCAGCTGCCTGATGAAGCCCCCTGGGATGACAGAGAAAAGGGGAGGGGGCGAGGATGGTGGAGGGCTCCTGTCCTCTTCCCGAATCTGTTTTGCAGAAGCAAGGAAGGAGAAAGCTCAGTGAATGAACCAGTGGAGGCAAGCTGCCCTTTAAAGACTCTGCGACAGAGCCAGGGAGGCACCCAAAGAGGACGTACACGACCAAGCTCCTGTGTACAAGAGGCCACAGCAAAGCAGGAGAGGCTCGGTGAGGCTCTGGGAAGCCTCGAGA
Source organism: Physeter macrocephalus (assembly GCF_002837175.3). Taxonomy (NCBI): domain Eukaryota; kingdom Metazoa; phylum Chordata; class Mammalia; order Artiodactyla; family Physeteridae; genus Physeter; species Physeter macrocephalus. The sequence continues at coordinate 22,561 of NW_021145612.1, forward strand.
CAGCACATGAAAATGGAATGCACGAGCTTCAGAGGTTACTCCAGTTGGTGCAATCTCTGCCTGGACCCAGTTTCCTCATAATACGAATTTGCATGAACAAGGCCACTGGTTCCCTTCCTTGGTGTGGGACAGACCCATCTCTGGGAAGACCTGTTTCAGAAGGAGCTTTTCCAGGTTTCCACAAGGGGATGGATCACAGGGAACCATCCACACTCTCCTGTCCCATCTCAGCTTGTAGTTAATAGATTAAGCAATTAATTCATCACTTTAATCACTTTCTGCGCCAGGAGCATGGTAAGGGAGGGAAGGGCGGGAAGCCGTGGTTTATATAAGGATCCAGCCCTATGGCTACAGCCTGCTCCGCTGACCCAGTGCCGTGACTTCTTGATGGTCCTTAAGCCAGAATCTGGACAGCCAGGGGCTCCCCAATACTGGGCTTTAAAGCCAGCATTTACCCCAGAAATGTGGTCTAAGCCAGCTGGCTGGACTTGGATTGCAGCTGAGACTCGCCACAGAGACCTCGGAGGCTGAGACCTGGGCCTGGCTGTGACTGACTGCGGTGCGTCTTTAACCAGCATCACTGTGACTGCTCGTGAGTTTAAAAAAGAAAAAAATCTCCAGCGCTTCTTATGGCAGAGCTACACACTGGTTTAAAATAAGCTCCTTATCAAGGTCCTCTTCAAGAGGGTAGCAAAGACTTGATCTCTGCAGCCCTGCTAATAAAAGGGAATCTAAAGGAGACAGGAAAGGCCAGGAGACAAAGCAGAGGCCAGGAGATAAGGCAGACGTCTGCCTAGGAAGAGAGAAGCCAGAGACACACGGAGAGTGGGCTCCCGTTTACACCACGCTCACATGGACTAAAACCTGAGAGTGAAAGGCACACTCAGCAGGTGTCAACGTCCACTCCCTGCAGCATTATTCTATGCTACACCCAGATCAGTCTGGGAGGGGCAGAGGCAGCCAGAAAGAAGTTTCTCGGCCACCCCACCCTTCAGCCTCCAATTCATTAAATCGAGTCCACAGGGTGGGATGAGGTGAGAAGGAGATAACAAGCATCAAAGAAAGAGGCGGCCCTTCGTGGACTCTTACGAGAAACACAAAAGGGAAAAGCAGAATCACTGGGAAGAAGGGCCCGTTTCCAGTTCTCCATGGTGACAGAAGGCAGGGACCTCAGAAACCCATCCCCATGGCATAAACCTGGCAGCCAACAGCCCTGCCTCTGCCCCCTCACCCCCCCGCTTCCCCACCCATACTTCTCCCACACAACCCTCATGCTCATCGGAGCTGCCATGAGGATGGAGACCGGACAGCTGGTCTACCCTTGTTTCCCCGCCACCTACTGCGGAACAGACGGAGACCAGGCAGCCATGGGAGGAGTCAAGGGCATGGTCACTAATGCCTGGCTGGGTTGGAGAGGCCATGGCTAACCGAGGTAGAAGACCGAAGGGGGACTGGACATGCCCCACGGAGGCTCTGGATGTCAGAATCCCTGCCCCAGTTGGCCCCAGGTGGGAGGGGGCAGCCTGGGCCACCGGGGCCATGACTTGTCCTTGGAGGATCCAGTTGGCCCATGTGGCTACAGCCCGAGCCCTGACCGTTACTTTCCTTCTGCTCCCACAGGGCAAGGCGTGATGAGATGGCCATGCTGAGGCAGTGCCAGGACCGTGAGATGAGATGAGATGAGATGGATGGGATGGGATGAAGCTCTCTGCCGGGCAGCACGGGATACGGCTTTATGGACACACGCAGCGCATGAGGTGATGGACACGAGACTGACCCACGGAGACACAGAGGGGAGAGAAGAGAGGGACAGGTTAGCTCGTGGGTACTGCCCAGCTCTAACCCCCACCAATGCCACGAACCAAGACCACAAAGCCGGGCACAACTCACTGTCATTTATATCTGGGAGAAATGTGGTCAGCAGGGAGCTGCTGGCCATGGAGTGGACAGTGCCCTGATATCCTTGCCCCTGACTCCGCAGTTTAACTTTCTCTTGATGTACACAGTCAGAAAAGTACATACTAGTAAGTGTATAGCTAGCTCAGTGGCTCTCACATAAAGAACACAACTATATAACTAGTACCATGACCAAATTAAAACTATTGAACTTTTAAAATAAAAACATGATTTCATTTAAAAGTATAATGAATTTAAAGTATTATTGATTAAAATTAAATTTTAATCTTAATTAAAATTATAACAATTTTAATTAAAATTATTAAAAGTACATTTGAATTTAATTTGAAATATTCTTTTATTTATGAATATTATAGTATATACTGTAAACATATTATATAAATACATAAATACTAAAAATAAAATAATAAGCAGGCAAATCTAATCTAATCTATAGTGATGGAGGTGGAAGCACCACGAGTGGAACTTTCTAAGGCAATGGAAATGTCCTGTATCTTGATGCGAGTTGTGAAATGGGAAATAAAATGGAGTCACTTATGTCAGGGGTTTTACAATGGGGCCGGCAGGCCATCAAAGAGGGGGACCTTACACACATCCTCCCCCGGTGCAATCACGAACTTCGGAACTGGTCCAAACCACAAAGATTCCAAGGACTCTGCAAGAACACCTGAGATTTGTCCCAGTGAGGAACTTTTACTTCCCTCTAGTGATAGCCTTAGCGCTCAATCACGTTAATCGAAGGCCAACTTCGACCTCCAACTCCAATTAAAATTCTTTGTAATGCAAACCTCCCCCTTTGCCTTTAAAAGCCTCTGAATTTTACTCCCTAGCAGGACACTGTTTGCGTTGCTACCGAAATCTGTGTGCCGGAATTACAATTCTTTAATCCCAAATAAAATTTTTGTTGGATTACTGCCTTCTAAGTTTATTTAGGTTGACAGTGCTGGTTACGCTAGTATAGCACGTGTAAAAATTCCTCTAGCTATACAATTAAGCTTGAAAATTTTACTGTATTAAATCATATCTCAATTCAAAAAATAGAACATTACCAGCCCCTTGACCATCCCTCACGCCCCCTTCTAGTAACTATTCCCCTGAGGACAGCCACTCTCCTGATTTCTAAAACCACAGAAGAGTGTGTGTTTCTTTTGTGAGGTAGCAGTTGGCTCCACGGTTTGACCGTGAAAATGAGGAAAGGGTAGGACACCTTGACTATTAATTGACCCAGAGCTTTGGGGAAAAGATTAAGCATTTTTAGCATCATTTTGAAAGCCTTAATAAACATACATAACTTTTGACCTAGAAAGCCCTCTTCTGGAAAACAAATTTGAGGAAGTGATCCTCAACCAGAAAACGTCACCACTGTGTTGCTTCTACAACTAAAAAACCTAAGTCTCTGATAACTAGAGAAGTTGAATAAATTAGAGCATGTCGGACTTAAAGGAATAGTATGAACCCACTGAAAAGGATGCTTAGGAAACATTTTAAAACAGCTTTATTCATCCCACGTCAGACCTTCTAGAAGGCCAGTGTCTGTACAAACCTGCTGAAGAGAGTTTTCTGGTCTCCTTTATTCATGTACTATAAATAGAAATGTTGGGGGGAATGTAAATTAGCAAGCCCAAAGTGGAAAGAACCTGTCAGCCTCATATCCAGGTGTCAGTAATAAAATAAAAGATTAAATTGTTAAAGTAAAAATAAAAAACTGCTTTCTCTGAGGTATAATTTCTATGCCAGCCGTAAGCTTCACCCATTGTGAGCACACACTTTGATGCTTTTTGATAAATTTACAGTTTTTAAAATAAATTTATAGAGTTTTGCAACCCTCACCAAAGTCCCATCACCCCCAAAAGGCCCTTCATGCCTATTTGCCTCACTAGCTGTTCCCACCCTCAGCCCCAGGCAACCACTAATTTACTTTCTAACCTCTACAGATTGCCTTTTCTGGACTTTGGATATAAATGGAATCCTAGAGAATGCACTCTTTTACGTGTGTCCTCTTTCATTTTGCATAATGTTTTTGAGGTTTGTCTGCATCGTTGCGTGCATCAGCCTTCCACTGTGTGGATAAACCACATCCTCTTTATCCATTCACCAGCTGACGGACATTTGGGTTGTTTCCACTCTGGGCCCTTATGAATAATGCTGCTATGAATAGTCCTGTAAGCCTTGGTGTGCCCATGTGTTTTCACTTCTCTTAGGGAGATTCACAGAAGGTCGCACTGCTGGGCTGTCTGCTAACTTTATGTTTGACTTTTTAAGAACTGGCCCAACTGTCTTCCAAAGTGGCTGCAGTCATTTCCCATCCTGCCTGCAGTGTCTCAGGCCCATTTGGGAAGCACTGGCAATCACACTGGAAGGTGCTCCAATTGGCTTGTGAGGTAAAGGAGGCAGAGGGCAACACGGCACAGGCGCGCACACACACACAAGAACCATCCAAAATGGGCAATTAACAAAGCACCCCACACAGAAAATGAAGAGCCCTCCTATATGCCCAGGTTCTGCATCTGCGAATTCAACCAAGCGTGAATCGAAAAAACTTGGGGAAAAAAAATTCCAGAAAGTTCCAAAAAGCAAAACTTGAATTTGCTGTGCCCTGGCAACTATTTACGTCGTATTTACATTTACATTGTTTTTACATAGCATTTACATTGTATTTATAACTGCTAACATAGCATTTACAGTGCATTAGAGATGATTTAAAGTATATGAAGGAGGCTGTGCTGGGTTATATGCAAATATTACCCCATTTTATATAAGAGACTTGAGCATTCATGGATTTTGGTATCTGTGGAGGGTTCTTGGAACCAATCCCCCAGGGATACCGAGGGACGACCATACAGCAAGATCTTAGTAAAGGGGGTCAAGAGGCGAGGAAGGAGCCTCTTTCTTCCGCCTTCGGCTTTTCTCACTTCTGTCTCTGAGCAGGATCCCTCACTGACCCCTCCCAGCCCCCTCCTGGAAGATAACCCCATCCTCAACACTCAGAGTTACCACGGTTCACGAGTTTTCAGAGGTCCCCTTGGCCTGTAAAGAGCTGCTTTCAGGGACTTATCCATAAAAAGACGGCTTGGGCAGCGTTCCCGGAAACCCTGCCCCACGCAGAGACAACTGCACATCCTGGAAGCTGAAGAGACAAACCTCACGAGGTGGCGCTGCGCTGAACCCATCTCGCCAGACGCAACCACCGACCTTGTTTTCCAACTCCGCGTGGAGCGAGATCAAGCCACTCCCATCATCTCGCGAGATCCCACCGTGACTTCACTTTTCAACCCCCACATGAGGTGATGTCAAGCGACTCTCATCATCTCGCGATAGCCCATTGTGGCCCTCGCTTTCCAACTCCACATGGAGTGCTGTCACATGATCGTTTGAAATCAGCCAAGGGAGTGTTTACACCACAGAAACAGGCAAATACCACAAAGCAGGGCTTTTGCTCCCGGAGCCGGGCGTTAAACACTGACCAGCACAGTGCTGGCTGACACTGCAGCGCTCCTGCAGGGCCTGGCAACGATGAAATCACAAGATCCGAAGACCCAAGAAGGGATACTTTAGCTCTGATGAGGTCCCGTGCCCACGGGAGACCCTTAAAACATGTTCGAGTGAAAACAGCCAAGTCTTTGCCTTAAGAAGAAGGCCCCATAGTGTGGGCTCTCCAGGTTGCAGAGGCACAAGAGGTAAATAAAGCTGGAGAATAAGCAGGAGGCCAGATCTCCGGGGAGAGGGGCTGGGGGAGAGAAGGGGACAGAAGACCCCCTCCCCACTCATCCCCTTAGGAGACACTGGAGAGGACCCGAGTGATCCACAGCCAGATTTCACTCTGCTACACGCCTGGGCAGAGGAGCCCAGGTTATGAATAGGCCTGACCTGAGGTTGCTGCCCTGGCCACTGCCCTCCCCGCAACACTTCCCATCTGGCTCAGGCCCGCCCAGGTCAGTGGCTGCTTCCCAAGAATCGCCCTCAGCTTCAAGGCTCTAGGAGGGATCCTGGCTGACGGTCTGGGTTGTCCTCAACCGGGCTGCTGGCAGGCCCAGGGGTCCAGAGCACATGGGGGAAATGAGAGAGCTCAGACTCAGGCCTTTCCTCCTCCTGTCTTGCCCCTCAAAGGCACCAGGCCAGCCCCACTGACCCAGGGCCAGGAGCCAATCCTACTGGGGTGGCTTTGTCAAGCCTTAATTTAAGCAAGTGTTCTTATCACCACATTCTCATCCCGGCCTGAAACTCACACCTGCCTCATCAGCTGCTGTTTTAAGCCCATGAGGAGGCCCCAGATGCTCCGAATTCGTGGGACAAAGTCTCAAGTCTCCCCTCAGAGGAGAGAGAGGCTGGTGAAAGGAAAAGTAACCTCCAAAGCCAGGGATGGTTTGAAACAGTTTTCTGTGTAGACATGCTGGTCTGAGTGGCCCCATGGGGCCCTCAAGGCTTTCCCTCTCATATCTCAATGTCCAGCCCTAACCCAGCAGCTAATCCTCCAAATGACTTCACCTGTCTCAGAGAACAAACTCCCCAGTCTTTATAGTGGCCTACAGGGCCCTCATGGTCACCTGTCCTAACGCCTCTCCCCCTTGCTCCTCCACTTCACTGAGTGACCTGGATGCACCCTTCCACATTCTGTCCCCTCTGCTTCACATGCTTTTCCTTCTGCGTGGCTCACATCTTCAGCTCTTTTAAGTCTTTGCCCAGAGTCATGTTCTCAGTGATCCTGACTTCACCATCCCATTTAAACTGCTGCATAGCTCCATTCCACCTCGCCCCACCCCATCCCAGGACTGCCCATCATCTGATCTGACTCTTCTTCCCCCATAGCACTTGATACTGTCCACCATGCTGTGTGTTCTTGGTTTAGTTTCTGACTCCCCATGCAGAACATGGCCCCTACGAGGTTCAGCATTTCCATCTGTTTTGTCAGCTTATGTGGCCCCAGAGCCTAGGACGGTGCCTGGCACACACGTGCTCTCAATACATATTTGTCGAGTGACTGAATGGATGAATGATTAGGAGCATGGCTGGGGAGGGGCAGAGCAGGCCGTTGCCAGCAAGTCTACAGCGGGGATTGCTGACGTCCCCCAGTGCTGTCTGCAGCTACATCTGTTATCGTGGCCCACGTTCATGTCCCACCACTATTCCCTTGTGGGCGCCCAGGAAGTTCTCTGAGACTGTTTTCTCAGCCGTAAAATGGGAAGAGGACGGCCACATACCCACATGCTTAACCACTGGTAACTGCTTTCAATCATCTTTTCATTTTCTTTCTGGCCCACGTTCATGTCCTGCCACCACTATTCCCTTGTGGGCGCCCAGGAAGTTCTCTGAGACTGTTTTCTCAGCCGTAAAATGGGAAGAGGACGGCCACATACCCACATGCTTAACCACTGGTAACTGCTTTCAATCATCTTTTCATTTTCTTTCGACTCCATGGCCAAAGCCGGCCTGGAGGCCTCAGCCCAGGACTCAGAATGGGATGATTCACCAACATTTAGGGAGAACCTACACTGTGCTGAGCACGGAGATGGAAACCTTACACCTAAACTGCCCCTGGTCCCCTTAAATTCCTACGGGACCTGACATTTAATTATCTTGAAATCCATTATCACATTTCATTCCCAAGACAGCAGCCACATGGTTGGCGTCACTCCCATAGAGCAGACGAGAGTCTCAGAGAGATTGAAGCACTTGCCTGAGGTCACCCGGCGAGAAGGTCAAGCTGTTTCCTATCAGGGTAGGGGCAAGTAGGTTTCAACTCACATATCAACTCTGAGAGATGCGTGGTTGTGTCTGGAGTGTTATACGGGAAGGACTCTGAGCTTCTGTCTGAGTGACAGATAAGGCACCCCGTGTGACACCTATGGGGTGCACCCTCCATTTTCTTGTCTGGAGCCTTCAACCATTTGCCAGGTGAGCAATTTCTCATAGCTCCCAGATTCTTCAGAACACGGGCCACTGTCCCCTGGGAGTGTCCTCCTAGACTGCTCTCTGCAGCACAAGGGGACACTTCCCTCCACAAGAGGCTGACCACGGTGAGCGCAGCAGGCTTATGCCCGTCAGGGGGCAGACGTCAGTCCTGGAGCCCTCACATCTGAGCTTGGGCCCCATGCTGCCTGTTGCCAAACCTCTCTGGGCCTCAACTCTCCCATCTGTCAAATGGGAGCTCCAGTCTTTCTTGTCCACTTCCGGGGGGTGGGGATGGGGGTGACACTAGCCCTCTGTACACCTGTGAGCCGTTACTGACTTTATTATGATGGCCTTTTGCAGCAGCCCTGTCGCCTATTGATTGATTGAGGTCGAGTCCCAGTCTTTTAAGTTCCTGGACCCAATTCCAACGTGTGTGTGCCAGGGTGTACGTGGGGCAGGTCAACTCAGTTCTGACACTATCTCCCCAGACATAAGATTAGATTCGGTGAGTAAAGGGCTCAGTCCCACGAGACCGCCCTCCCCCCGCCCCCACTTCAGCCACCAATCCCAAGCTCTGTTACCTGTGCTTCTGACCAACTGGCTATAAATCAGAGGTTCCCACGAGCCCCTCCTTGGGTTAGATCAATTTGCAGAGTGGCTCACAGAACTCAAAGAACCATTTTACTTACTAGATCACCGGTTTATTACAAAAGGATATAACTCAGGAACAGCCAGATGGAAGAGATGCACAGGGCGAGGTAGGGGGGAAGGGGCTTGAAGCTTCAACGTTCTCTACACGCACCTCTCACCCCCAGTCTCCACGTGTTCACCAACCCAGAGGCACTCCAAACCCCATCTATATATTTGGGACTCACAGCTTTCAAAACCCTTGGAATTTCCTGAGTGTTGAGAGTGATAAAGTTGTCATATATACACTGCCATGTATAAAATAGATAACTAATGAGAACCTACTGTACAGCACAGGGAACTCTACTCAATGCTCTGTGGTGACCTAAATGGGAAGGAAATCCAAAAAAGAGGGGATATATGTATACGTATAGCTGATTCACTTTGCTGTACAGCAGAAACGAACACAACAGTGCAAAGCAACTATGCGCGAATAAAAATTAATTTTTTAAAAAAGGTTGCCTTTTGTTATGTTAATGAGTTGACTTTTGGAAAGCCAAATATATATATATATATTTTTTTTTTCTTACTAGATTACCAGTTTATTATAAAAGGATCTAACTCAGGAACAGCCATATGGAAGAGATACATAGGGCAAGGTATGGGGAAAGGGGTGCAAAGCTTCCATGCTGTCCCACCTGGCACCTCCCTGTGTACACCAATCCAGAAGCTCTCCAAACCCCATTCTTTTAATTTCACTGAAGCTTCGTTATGTAGACAGGATTAATTGATACAACCTCAAGGCCCTCTCCCCTTCAAGGGGGTGGGGGGAGGGTGGAAGAGACTGAAAGCTCCAATCCTCTAATTCTGGTCGGTTCCCCTGGCAACCAGCCCCTTCCTTAGGGGCTTTCCAAAAGTCACCTCATTAACACAAACTCAGGTGTGGTTGAAAGGGTTTTGTTATGAATATCAAAAGACACTCCTATCTGGAAATTCCACAGGTTTTAGAAGTTTGGGGCCAGGAATGAGGGACAAAGACCAAATATATATTTTATTATACCTACTCCCTAATACTAAATCTTACTGCTAATAAGGTAAGTACAATTAAAACTATAGTGCAATACCATTTTCACCTATCAAATTGGCCACATGGAAAAGTTTGATACCACTCTGTGTTGGTGAGGATACTGGGAAACAGGCAATCTAATCTCATACACTGCTAGTGCAAGTATGAAGGGCAGCATCTACTGAAATTTTCAATGCATATTTCCTTTGATCCAGCAAGTCCACTTTTGTGGGCAATTCAGAACCCTCTCTAGAATAAGGGTCAGCAAATTATTATTGTTTTTCCAAAAAGGGCAAAAATGTAAATATTTTAAGCTTTGGGCCGTGTGGGAGATGACCAAATATATATTTTTGGTCTGAATGACCAAATATGTATTTTTCTTCATAAATCACAGTAATGCACCCAGCTCAATAAAAATCTCCAAATGCTTTGCACATCAGCTGGCTTTGACAAGTCTTCACCTCTCCCCCTACCCGCTTCCTCTCTCCCTAAATCACGCTCTGAGTGTTTCTTGAAGAAACAGAAAAATCTTGGCTCCTCCAGCACATTGCCTCTCCGCTCTCCATATCTGTGGTTGCCTCACTGACCCAGGTTGGCCACATGTCCCTTGCCAGCCACCTTACAGCCTGGTGAGATCCTGGACCTTCCAGATGGGCCTCCTGGCCTAGGGATGAGCAATAATATTTCTCTCAAATGCTAGCATCTACTGATCTGTAGTTGGGGGCTGCCTGGAGTGTTGTATTGAGAAGGATCCTGAGCTATGGCTGAACTAGCAAGAAAGTGTGTGGTGATCGACTAGCAATGTCTGCCATGGGTGCAGGAATGGTTAGGAGTGGAGCCTGTGCCAAGTATTTGCCATTTCCAGCCTGGTGCTTCCCCTGCCACAGTGAGGCAAGAGGCTGGTCAGGCTTTTGCTGGGAGGCTCCCCTGATTGCTCCATCATAGGGCTGTCTTTCTACCCCTGCTCCCTTGCTACCTGGAGTTTTGCTGTCTAACACAGCAGCCACTAGACACATGAGGCTATTTAAATTTAAATTAATTAAAATTAAATTAAAACTTCAGGGGCGTCCCTGGTGGCACAGTGGTTAAGAATCCACCTGCCAATGCAGGGGACACGGGTTTAAGCCCTGGTCTGGGAAGATCCCACGTGCCTCGGAGCAACTAAGCCCATGCACTTACAACTACTGAGCCTGTGCTCTAGAGCTGGTGAGCCACAACCACTGAAGCCCGCACACCTAGAGCCGGTGCTCCCCAAAAGAGAAGCCACCGCAATGAGAAGCCCGCGTACCACAATGAAGAGTAGCCCCTGCTCACCACAACTAGAGAAAGCCCACGCGCAGCAACGAAGACCCAATGCGGCCAAAAATTTAAAAATAAATAAATTTATTAAAAACCAAACCAAACAAAAAAACCTTCAGCTTTTCAGTTGCACCAGGCACTTTCACATGTTCCACACATGGCTAGTGGCTACCATACTGGACAGCAGAGATGTAGAACATTTCCGTTATCAAAGAAAGTTCTGTTGGACAGAACTAGACTAGATCAGGGTTTTCAATAGGTGGAGATTGTGCTCACCCATGGACATTGGGCAATGCCTGAAGGCATTTTTGGTTGTCACAGCTGGAGACGGGGTGCTACTGGTATCTAGAAGGTAGAGGCCAGGGATGCTGCTAAACATCCTACAGTGCTCAGGACAGTCCTCCCACCACAAAGAATTATTCAGTCCCAAATGTCAACAGTGGTGAGGTCAAGAAACCCTGGTCTAGAAGAATCATGTCAAGTGGAGAGGAGCGTTAAGGGGAAAAAAGGGCAAAATAATCTTGCTTCAAACAATAAATAGATGTGATATAGAAAGAATTGAGAAAATGGGTCAACCCACTGTTGACAGAAGAATAAGAGGAGAAGTCATTCCTGGACCCATCGCCACTTAGTGGCTCTGTGACCCCAGGCAAGTCACTAACCCTCTCTGATTCTCAGTTTTCTCCTCGATAAAACTGGAACAGAATGATGCCCCCTCCTGGATTGTCAATGGATTAAATGAGATAATGAGTTTGAATAGGCTTTGTTATCTGTCCCCGTGGAACAGTGTTGCATAATTGGTTATCTTAGCTCACGTTGTTTATTAGACTAGACTAAATAAACAAGTCTCTGGCAGCAAGGCACCAAGTCCCACGTTCATTTCACTCTGCATGCCCTTGGGTCACTTAAGCCTCTAAATCTCACTTCCTGATCTGTAAAATGGGGCTAATCACTCATGCCCAAGCTCACAGCAATATCCAGTGTGAAGGAGACATTTAATCCCAGTAAGCAACCATCTCTCTCTCTCAACTCGACAGTTAATCTGGTTGCCCTCCATGAAACTGAAACTCAAACCCCAGCTGGTACCCAAGAAACAGCTGAAAATGCAGGCATGCTATCTTTTATGGGCGCAGATGAATTCCCTTGGGACCCCGGACCTTGAAATCCCTGACTCCCTGAGCCTGAGTACTGGCCGAGTATTTGATAAATCCACCTCACCGATTCTCGAAGATCTTTCCTTTACTGCCAGAAACTGTACTTCTTCAAAGTAATTAAGTAGCAGGGAGAAGCACAGTGTAGAACAGGAAAGGAAAATTACGGAGCTGGGTGAGTCATGCTGGGGCCAGGGGAGGTGATTCAGGTGAAGCTGATGTTGGCTCTGGGTCCTTCAGAATGAATGGTGTGTGTGTGTGTGTGTGTGTGTGTGTGAGACAGCGAGGGGAGGGGAGGGGAGGGAAGGGAGAGACTGACTTCTGCCTTGATGGTTATGAGATATCCCAGCAGCTCTGGGTCCTTCAGAATGAATGGGTGTGTGTGTGTGTGTGTGTGTGTGTGTGTGTGTGCGAAGGGAGGGGAGGGGAGGGGAGGGGAGGGGAGGGGAGGGGAGGGGAGGGGAGGGGAGGGGAGGGAAGGGAAGGGAAGGGAGAGACTGACTTCTGCCTTGATGGTTATGAGATATCCCAGCAGCTCTCATCCCAATGAGCTTGTTTGTGTAATAAAGTTCATTTTTGTTGAAACTAGAGCTGAGATTTAATCCTTTCATTTGAGGCTTGGAGGATGATGGTGGAGAAGGTTTTGGGGGTGGGGGTAATAGGAAAAATTGGGTTATTATTCCTAAAATGGGGAGCCCCAGGCTGTTTCCTGAATGCCAAACTTGAAGGCAGGGGCTGTTCTAAGCCCAATGCCGTCACTGCAAAGCTGTGTGTCCTTGGGCAAGTCGCTAACCCTCTCTGTGCCTCGGCTGCCCGATCTGTGAACAGGTGAGGCTGGATTTGACCGCACCCGGGGGGCCCTCCACTTGCCGACTTTCTCCATTTTTCAAATAATTCAATTTCACATAGCTTAAATATTAAGGATACCGTGAAAAGACATGGAGGAAACTGAAATGCATGTTACTAAATGAAAGGACCCATCTGTAAAGAGTATGTACTGTAGACTCCAACTATATAGCATTCTGGAAAAGGCAATACTGTGAAGACAGTAAAACGATCAGTGATTGCCGGGGGTTGGTGGGAGAGGGGGATGAACAGAGCACAGAGGACTTTTAGAGCAGTGAAACTACTCTACAGGATACCATAATGATGGATACATATAATTATGCATTTTCCAAATCCATGGAATATACACCACCAAGAGTGAACCATCACAGACACTATGGATTTGGTGATAATTACGTGTCAGTAAAGGTTCATCAGTTGTAATAAACATCCCACGCTGGTGGGGAATGTTACCACAGGGCAGGCTGTGAACGTGGGGACGGGGGTGTATGGGAATCTCTGTACCTTCCCCTCAATTTTGCTGTGAATCTAAAACTGCTCTAAAAAATAAAAGTTATTAGTTAAAAACATTCAAGGATATGCCATATACCACAGTCGCCATACAGCGACTAACCGCCTGCTTAAACCAGCCCATTCAGACAGTCGTTTGTATCTTCTACGTAAACCAGGAGCCGCTGAAGGGCTGTGTCGTCAAGGCCTAGAAGGAACCTAGCCAGAGTTCCCATCCTTTTGGCCGTGCCGGGAGGTTCTCTCCGGCGTTGGGGCCTTCTCATCTCATCTCGCAAAGCCCCCAGAAGCGCTTGGTCTTGCCCCTGGCTGAACACGGGCCTTATGAAACTTTGCAATAACCAGACCCTAACAGAGGACAGTGCGTGTTTTCCACGTCTGTGATACCATGAGTTTTGACAAGGTGGGTGCTACGCAGCAGCCCTCTGGGGTTTTGTCGGCTCCCACAGAGGAAAGGCGTTTCTCCAGCTTTGGTGGGCACCAGACGCGCCCATCAGGTTTGAACCTGTGAATTTCCGGGCCCCTTCCCCCCAGGACCGTTCAGGAGTTCTGAGATGGTCCCGGGAATCTGCATGTTTAACCCCCCCCCTCCCCCGCCTCCCCCGTGAGGCCGGTGGAGGTAATCAACGACCCGTCCTTGGAGAAACGCTGCCCTGGATGTTGAAGCCTGGTTGCCATCTCCAGGATGGTCTCGCCAAGGCCCTCAGGGTTGAGAAGGCGAAACTAAAGTTCAGATCCCGGAAGGGACTGCTCCGAGGTCGCAGAGTCAGCAGAGCCCAAACTTGGCTATTCAAGGTGACCGGGCCTATGTGCAGGTGCCACCAGACGTCTGCACTGGTGACATGCAGCCCCTCCCAAGTCAGGAGACCCTCCTTCTCCTCCCCCTCCGTCTCTCTCTCTGTGTCATTATTTTCTAGAACTCATCCACAGCCTCAACTACACAGCCCACCCTGGACGCATCACCCAGATACAGGAGAGCCTGAGTCAGCAGCAAAGACAACCCTGAGGGAACCACGACCCTGTCAGACACAGGAAGCCCCAGTGGGCCCCTCGGCCCCCCTGAGCTGGTGCACTGAGCGGGCCAGGCATCTGCTCGGCCGGCCACAGAGTGAAAGCGGCAGCCCAGTTCTCCCGGCCCGGTGGGTCGAGGCCAGACTGGAACCGACTGGACTTTCCCCTCCCGGCCACCTCTACGGAGAAGCCTCACCAAGGCCGTGGCCCTGAGGCCTAACTCCAGGGAGGGAGCTCCATGTGAAGACACGGCCCCTCCCCACTGTCCCCACCACCCACCGAGGCCTGTGCCACTTCTCCATTCAAAGAAATGCCCACAACGGGCGAGCCACAGAAAACACCTCCTCCCGGACAGAGGATCAAGTCAGGGCCACATGAAGCTCAAACCTCCGTCCACCATCCCCCTTCCCCGCCCCCCATGCTTATTTGGAATAAATGGAATAAAAAACCATTACAATCAAAGCTTAGACTCAACACTGTTGGAAACATGAAAGGGGAAGCGTTTGGCTTCCTGACCATCAACTGACACCCAGTTAAGCAGAAACCACTGGTAGCTGAGGGAAAATACGAACCCCTGCCGTCTGGCGGCTGAGATTCCAAAATGAAGGTTATCTCATGATTCTAAATATATTTAATAATTAGGAAACAGCTGGGGCCTGACCAGGGTGATCTTTAAAAGTATCCCCTCACCCCAGCGTTTGGTCACAAAACCCTTCCATGAAACACTCTTGTTTTCTAAGCAAGCAGGCAACCAGCCAAAGGGAAGAGGGCTCAGAGGCCGAAAGGCCTGAAACAGATGGCAAGACCAGAGGCCACCGCAGCCCCCAAAGCACATTCTGGAAAATTATGCCTATCCGCTCACAAGGCGCGCACCGTCAAACCCAGCCCGACGGTACCTTCTCCAGCCGGGGCTGAGGTCACAGGATCCACTCCCGTCCGAGGGGTCTCCCCAGGTCCCCGCGCAGAGACCCACCAGGCCAGGAGAGCAGGGACAGAGGAGAAATGCCAGCAGCTCCCCTCGCGACGCCGGCACTCATATCCCCTCCCCTGGCTGCTCCTCCCCGTCCTCCCCCACGCCAATGTGATAGCAGCAGCTGAGTGGACAAGTCATTTCTAAAATTAGCCGCTGAGCTCCAGGTCTGGGCAGGAGGCAGCAGCCCGGGGTGGCCGCTGACCAGGCAGTCGGAGCGCATGGACGTATTTGGTGGTGCGGAACAGGGGCGGGGACAGCTCCCCACGCCAGCGCCTTCTCCCCCGCCCCCACCGGCCGGCGGCACAGCCATACTCCGCCCCTGCTCCACGCAGATAACCGGAGGCCACAGCAGCTGGGTGAGGAGGAACGCCCGGCTCCATGTCCCGGCTGGTCCCGGGAAGGAAACAGCTCGACCGAATGCCCGTGTCTCTCGGTGTAAGGAAGATGCAGCCGCTGTCGCTCACCCGGACACCAGTCTGAGGTCTTTAATGAACTCATGTCCTATTCTCGACAACCCTAGGAGATAGGGTTTTCCCCATTCCCATGTCGCAGATGGGGAAACGGCGGCACAGAAGAATGAACCGACTTACCCAAAGCAGTGGAGAGCCAGGAATTGAACCCACGTAGTTCTGACCCCAGAGGGCACAGTCTTAAACAGCAAACAGGATGCTCTAAAAGAGTGCTCTGTGCACTGCCTGCATTACCGACTCGGCTCCTTGGACTCTTTAATCAATAGGAGATGGTAAGAGGCCAGATGATAGATTCAGGCAAGGCTTTATTGGGGCTCATGCTGCAGCACGAGGGAGCAGGAACAAGAAACAGGTGCATTTGCTCGCTCCCCAAGGAGGGCGGGCTGATTCCTTAAATGAGGTGAGGGTAGGGGCAGATCAGTGGGTCGGGCAGGAGACGTGGCTTAGGTGGACTGCTCCCGCCCCCCGCCCCCCCCCACCGCCGGCTCGTGGTGCCGTGCCGTGTGCAGGGATCATGCGCAGTGCCGGCTTTTGCTCCCGGCGCCTTAGAAACCGCAGGTGGTTTGCGGCCTCGCTGTATCTTTTTTTTTTTTTTTGGGGTACGGGGACCCTCCCCTTCTGTGCCCTCTCCCATTGCGGAGCACAGGCTCCAGACGTGTAGGATCAGCGGCCATGGCTCACGCGCCCAGCCGCTCCGCGGCATGTGGGGTCCTCCCGGACCGGGGCACCAACCCCTGTCCCCTGCATCGGCAGGCGGACTCAACCACTGCACCACCAGGGAAGCCCTCCAAGTGATATTTTTCACAGTGACTCTTAGGATCATGAATTTATTGTCTCAGTATACCTGTAACCTTCTTAAAGAGATTTGAACACTTAAAAATATGTCCAGACCCTTCTATAAGTTCTACAGACGTGCAGTAAATGTGTCTTATTCAGGCACGTGGGATCTTCCCGGACCGGGGTATGAACCCGTGTCCCCTGCATCGGCAGGCTGCGCCACCAGGGAAGCCCAAGCGTTTCTGTATGTTATTGTTCCTAATTACCCCAACTGCGCATGCTTGCAGTTAACGTTAGTCCCTTATAGTTCCTCTGTATTCTGTTGCTCCAGAAGACGTTTGTCCGGGTGCAAACACTCTGGTAAGTGGCCCCAGGCCTCGGCCAATCTCACCTGGAAGGAGAGAAGTAGGGGCTTCCATAGATTAAGTATATCGTGCAGGTCCACACAGCTAGCAAGGGGTAGAGTCAGGACTCAAATCCAGGTCCTCCTGACTCTGAAGCCAACGGTCATTGGCACATGACATAATGCTTCTCTGAAGAATCATTTCAACCATCGGTACGTGTTGTAACTCTGCTGTCCCCATGGCTGATTGAGCAATAGTTTTCCAAAGGAAACTATTATTTTCTTCTGGCTGTTGACAGTTAGCGTTTGACAGAAGTTCATAGAAACACAAAGTAAAGGCAGCTTTGGAAATGGCTGTCTATACCATCAACATGAGACTGAGGAGGGTCCCCAGGGGTCCCACGGAGGGTGGTGTGGGACATCTTAGGCTGCTCCGCACAAAAAGGTTGAAGATGACAAGTCCCCTCGACCTATTTTCTCCATGTCGTGCTGGATTATCTAACATTGAAACATGAACCCACCTCGTGCCGCGTCCTGAAACTCATTTCATGGTGTTTTTCTGCCTCTTGTATCTTTTCATGGCTGTTGGTCTTAAATGGTGGGGTGGATCTCTGGGCCAGGGGCTGGGGGTCTTCATAAGCTGAAACCTCCAGGGATGGTTAAGTGAACGTGGATCTGTCTGCCCCGAGGGCCCCTGGCAAGTCTGCTTTATTCCCCTGGTACCCGTGGTGGTAGATTTTCACCACCCAGGACAGTCAAGTATTGCTCTGACTGTGCTGATTTAGGGAAGCCTCGTAAGCAACATTTTGTCACCTGGCTGAGCATTTATCTTCCTGTCTTAAGGCTCTGTTCCCTAGGTGTGGGAGGAAAGGACTAGAAAGTGAACTGGCCCTTCTGGTGCTTCCGGTGCAATTAGCATGGCATCACTGGTGCTATTCTTCAGGGTGTCCAGGTGGTCTAAGCGGCTGTAGGTCATCTTGGGCAAAGGCTAAGGGAATCGTTACTGATCACATCTGCCCTGGGGTTGCTAGTCCTTCATCCTGGACACCTGACCTCTTCTGCCTCAGGTAGTGAGTTCTGGGTCCACAAAATGGCCAAGGGATTGTGACGATTTATTGGGACAATTGACTTCAGTCGCTTGATTATCCTTGATTTTCTTTTCTGAGTGGGACCCTTGCTGGCAGCTCGATGTCTTTTGCCCCTTGGGGTGCTATTCATCCTCTCCATCCATCCTTTGAGCTAGGAGCCCCCCGCTGCTCCCCGGACCTCACCACACACTAGGACGGTTGCTTCCACCCAGCATCTGATGGTTAAGCGCTGTCATCGGCCTCTTTCATTTTGAGGCTGCTACCATCCTCACTGCCATCAGAGAGCTGCGTGTGTGTGTGATGATAAACTGGAGAACAGTCTCGTGTGTGTCTGTCCGCTTGACAATCGTGAGAATCCTCTCACGTGACCACTGCGGGGACGGGTGTTGTATGTCACGGTCCCCTCAGGAATAAAGGGGAACTGTCTATGTCTCTTTAAGTGTCTGGTACACGGTAAGTGCTCAAAAAATACATACAAAATGAATAATCAAATGTATGGAAACTGAGCTGGAGCAGGTGTCCCAGGATCTGGTCTCACATCATGCTTCCTCTAGATGTCTGTCCATCTCCCACCAGTCTGTGGTCTCCCATTCACCCAGCACAGGGCCAGGCACTGAGTAGGTGCTCATGGGATCTCTGGAGAACAAAGTAACCGATGAATAAAAGACGAGCCTGGGGTGCAGAAGTGGGAGAGACTCCTGTAGAGGAAACCCCCCGACACCTGCCCTCTGACTGAGGTACAGAGATAACACGTCTGCACAGAGCCTGGCTCAATCCTGACCCCGGGAAGGTGGCCTCACCTCATTGGGCCTCCAGACTCCCCTCTGTAAAAGGGGGATCCTGATTCCACTGACCATTCCAGAGTGTGTGGCCCATGCTAGCTACTCAGTGGATGTTTGTTGAGTGACTAAATGACCGAAGGGAGATCTGTAAACGCTTTTCCTACCGTCGGAGCTGCCAGCAGAGGAGAGCGGCCCCTGAGCTTCTCAGTGGGCCTGATACGGGAGGAAAGGGATTATACCCAGTAGGTATCCAGAGTTTAGTGAACAGATGTTTTAAATCAAGGAGTGCCCTTGGCATCAACACCTATGGAAGGATAGAGCACTCTTCTTTCACTCAGTGTTACCTTTTGACATTGGTGCATGTAACTGTGGTTTATTTGGGTTTTTTATTTTGATTATTTTTTGTTTTTTATTTTTAATGTGACTGTATCAAATATATATTACATGTAACCCATACATAGAAACTCAATCACTGAGCCTAACTAAAGTGGCACTTGTTTTTTATTGAAGTATTGTTGATTTACAATAGTATCTTAGTTTCAAGTGTACAACATAGTAATTCCAAGTTTTTATAGATTATACTCCATTTAAAGTTATAATGCAAAAGGTAAGCTTTTTTGATGGCAACTACAACGGGCAAATGTATTTGCTAAGCTTATGTAGCTAAGCCTCTGACTGTATGACCTTATTTTACATTGAGGGACCAAAATTTACACAAACAAATAGAATGTTCATAATTCTGTTCCTTTCTTTTTCCATTCCTCCTTGGTCATTTCAAGACAGAGAAGTGAAACCATCAAATCTGTCACATAGAAACAATGAGGCAGAAGTTAGGTTTAAAACAGGATCAAGCTAGTAGCCCCTGATGCATCTTCTTCCATCTTTCACTAATATACACATAAAAGGCAGAAAATTTTGAAAATTCCCAATGCAGAAAACTAGGACTGACAGTCAGGTAGAGACGTATTTTACTGGCTATCAAATCAACACTGTTTCTACACCTGAAGACCTGGGCATTTTACCCACATACCAAAGTTAAAGAATAAGAATAAAAATGTAAAAAACATTCATTTGGGGGGCTTCCCTGGTGGCGCAGTGGTTGAGAATCTGCCTGCCAATGCAAAAACAAAACAAAAAAAAACATTCATTTGGGATATCTATAAGTTAGACAAAATGTCTCCTTGCCATGATTATCTGCTCTGTCTCCCACCATAAATAAATAAATAAATAAATAAAAAACAAACAAAAACAAAACAAAAAAACCATTCATTTGGGATATCCATAAGTTAGACAAAATGTCTCCTTGCCATGATTATCTGCTCTGTCTCCCATTTTGCCTGTTAGGGATCCATTAATATGAGCCACTAAGTAAATTTCCCCTCATGGGCTTTCCTGATTACGTGCATGTCCAAAGCTGCGTACAGGAGCACAGAGTGAAGCTTCAGTGTTTTATCTGGTTAATCCGATCCCGGGAGATAACCAGCCTGAACAATTTGGACTGAAAACGTTTTTTCAGTCTCCAGTACCCAACATGGTTAGAAAGTGGCCAGGAAAAGAAAGCCTCTCCTTCAGTTCAACACCTGGTTTCCGCCCAGGTAAACCAGCAGGGGCTCCAGGGTTCAGGAAGGCACGGTTTAAGGGGGAGAGTGACACAGCAGTGATCCTTAAGGCAACGTGGGAGGAGCCCTGGGATGTGCGGGAGAGCATTTCCTTTTCGCTCTACAAGTGCAGCCGAAGTCCCTCACATTTACGCTTCATCGGAAACTTGGATGGTTTTGGCTAGAATGGTCCTTCGAGATCATCTCATTCAACTCCCTTAATTTCGGGATGAGAAAACAGAAGACCAGAGAGGTTACCCAGTGACCTTGCTCGGAGCAGGGTCACCAGGCTGCTCTCTCTCCTCCTGGGTGCCAAGGGGTGACTGGATTTCCGCAGCTCTCAGGAGTGATCCTTGGTTACGTATGGCATCGGACCAAGGGCCCTATCACGCGGCTGACCTCTGCGTACGATGCTGACTACGTGCTCCACAGCTGGGGCTCCTGTCAACTATGTTGTTAAGAGGTTTTCAAGTCGGCAAATACAAATACATTCCAGGGAAACTGGATGGCTCCGTGGACCAATCGTGATGTCCTTTCCTGAACCGGCAAGGGACAGGAGGTGTTCCCACCTCAAGGACAGAGGTACCTACCCTACCCTTGACCTGTGGACCTACAAGCAGACAGTCCTGCCCAGGCAGCTGTGGCTCTGGGGCCACCACTTCCTTGGATCTCTGGTTTAAAGTGACACGTACCACGGGGTCTCTCCTGAGGTCTTCGTGGGAGTAGGGACGGAGAGTGAGAGGCCTTAACTTCTGGGAGGGATGCCAAGGTCACCCCGGGAGTACATGTGGGAGCCTGGCATAGCTCCTAGAAAACTGGAGATGAGATGGACCTCCCGGCTTTCCCAGACTCTTTTCTGGCACCGTGTCTTCCACAAGCAGGTAGTCTCCCAAACCCTGATGCTGAAGTTGGCTGTGCTCCAAGAATCCATGAAATCACCAGAAATGCTTGTTGGCAGTTCCCTTCCCTTTTTTTTTTTTTTTAAAATAAAATCAGCCTCTGCATGAATTTCCTCCGAAGTTAGGATTCTTACATATGAGTCACCTCCTGAGATGACCTAACAGCTTGATAAAGAAATGTAGTTTTTAGTTGGGGGGTGGGGGGGAATAGCACACCAGAGTAAGTCTCTTTGTACAGATCCTTTTTATTGAGGTTTACATAAGCCATTTATCGACACAGAAAACCAGCCCGACTGCCCCCAAATAACCGTGAAATATGGTGAAACTAACCGACGGTGACACACCACACACAGGGCAGGTGACCGCGGATTTGAACCAGCATCTTACGTGGGATACGATTTCAAACGTGCACTAGTAAACGCATATTAAGAGGCGACCGTAAACCTCCACTGGCACAATCGATGGGAAAAGAGATAAAAATAGATGGTAATTTAATAGGTACAATATCTAGGCTTACAATATCGAATTCACTGGCTTCACTTGGTATAGCAATGCACGAGAGAAAACAGATTTATTTCTTCAAGGGCGTTACACTTGGCCATGAACAGAGCAAATATGTGACCACGTGGATGGCTGCGCAGCTAGGGCAACAGGGAGAGAAAAACATCAGCATGTGAAGAGGGACCCCCTCTCACAGGGACGAATCTTCACTCTATTTCACGTGGACCCTTTTAACCATAGATGAGCCCATTTCCCAAACCATTTTGAAACGGCAAGGGGGGAAGAGTCACGATCGAATGTGCTGCTCCCGGAAGTGCTGTTTTAAAACCCAGCAGGGCTGTTTCTAAAGAATGTGGAAGAAGAAGCTTCCATTTCGTAGTTGATGAATCGGGTGCAACAGTCAAATCTAGAGGCAATGGCGAGACCGACTGGGGGGACTTGGCACAAGAAGAATCAGAAATGATGCTCTGCAGGTGAACTGCAGCTCCTGAAGGCTGACCATACAGAAGCGATGGTATCTACCTGCCCCGCTCGCTGGGGCCCCTACACGACACGGTGAAATCTACATCACGAGGGAAGGACGGCTATACACTTTCCTGAAATTCTTTTACGATGGAGCCAGTGTAAGAATCAAGCATTCCAGGAACCTGTCAACAAGCAGGGGGCCTTCGGAAGAGGTAGATGAAAGCAGTTATTTCACCACAAGTTCACTGTCAGATGTTACCCCAAGAAGTGCGCTTGCCTCTCAGCACAGATCAGAGGGTTAAGCTATTGCTGAAAACAGTCCATGGCCGTGAGAAAGGATGTCCACCCCACACTGGTATACGCTTTGTTTCAATTTTATTTTGTGGAAAAAAAAAAAACCAGAAACAGAAAGGACTGCATTTCCTTAAATAACAAACTATACAAATAAAAAGGGGCAGAAGCGGTAAGCAATGTTTTTGATGAGAACTGAAGGATTCAATAAATAATATAAAATGCTTTTGTGCTAAAATAGAACTCTTGTTTATATATATATATATATATATATATATATATATATATATATATATACGTAGTTTGGCAATCTTTATGCTACCCAGAAAAAAGCCAAATCTATTATAATTTGTTAAAACATAGAAAAATACAATTTAACAATAGAACTAAAAAAAAAAAAAAAGGCCAGTGCTTAGCTTATAAACCACATAGAACATGTACATCATGGAATATATAATCAACTAAGAAACAAGAAGTTGAATTTCAAGTCCTTTGGAATATGAATACACGATTAGAAATACTTCTCCATTCCCTACCCCTTACATGAGAGACATTTTATATTAGGACAAAATTAAAATTGGAAGCATAGTTACCAGTTTTTCAGAGATGATTTTCAGATTTGTTAGGTATAAGAGAGTTTACTATAAGAACGTGAGTCATTTAACTCTAAAATGCAGGTTTTTCCTATATGGTTTTGATGGAATGATATGTTAATCCATTTCCTGTAGTGTGTGCGTGTTTTTTTAAATAAAGGCAATTGAAAATTTGGGGTGAATAAAGATGTTTAAAAAAAAGAATAGAGGAAAAATGAATGAGAAAATTGACAGCTGGTTCTTTGAAAAGATAATAAAAAAAATTTTTAAAGGAAAAAAAATAAAATAAAATCTGGGGTGCTACATTTATCAGTAAGTGCTAACCCAGCCAGGCCAGTGAAGTGACCGGTCACTCATGCCCCCCGGCCTTTGGACGGTGCCAGAGTTGGGCATCCCTGCTACTCGGCTGTCAAAGAACAGCTCTCTTAGTCTTTGAGGATGAAGGAAATCTAAAGGCCATTATGACTCGAGGAAGCCAAGAAGTATCATTTTAGACTTCAACTTTCATTCTTTCTACAGTAAATTTTTTAAAATGTGGCCTGGATACAAAAAATTCATATTAACACGAATTTAAGTGATTAATTAATTAAAGCTTCTCAAGTTAACCTGATGTGGGAGGGAAAATCATATTAGAGCTTTAGGAAGAAAATATGTTTTGAAAAGGAAAGCTCACTCTGCTTGGCTCAAGCAGCAAAGCCCAGTCTTGTTGCTGTAGGGGAAGTACGGTACCTTCAGTGGGTGTGCGGCAATGTCCCCACCTGACTGACAGGGTGACAGCAGCCCACACCCCACCTCTGGCCTTCTCCCCCTCCCCTGATTGGCTGCAAGGCACACACACCAAGATGGGGCATCAGCTCTGGGTCCCGTGTGCCTTCCCCAAGCGTGCTGGATGACAAGCAGGGGCAACCGGCAACATCATTTCTACAGAAAGTCCTGGTGGAAAGCAAACAGCCTCTTACAAGTCCAGCAGCTCCATATTCAAAACTAAAGCTACCGAGTCTTAATATAGTGACTATTCAACTCTTCTTGTTATAAGGGGAAAACCACCAAGTTCAACTGTAATTTCCCTGGTGCTTTATGGTGTAAGGAGATTGGCTTTTCCCAGCGAATTAACTCCTTTTTTTCCTTTGCCCCATCTCTACCAGGATCCTGCCTTCTGTGACACCCACTCCATCCACCTCCCAGCGTTTGTCACAGATCCCAATGAAGCCCAGCTCCTCTCCGGGTACAAACAGCGCATCCATCCCCTGGGAGGGGAGGAGTTCCTTCCCCAAGCATCTCTGAATGACACAGATATGAGTCCCTGAATGAAACTGAGAAAAATTACATATAAATTAAATCATACAAGATAAGCCTTATCTTACACCAGCACACTGCAAATTTTTTAACATATTTACATCAAGCAAAAGAAGTCCAACTTTGAGAATTTTCTTTTCTTCTTGATAGGTTAAAATTTTGAAACATCAGAAAAATCAATTCCACTGAAAAGTCAAATGTTGTATTCGATTGGCCCAACGATAAATTCTGAATGAAATAAAAAATCGTCAGAAAAAAACACACTTTGATCTTCTTGAGAGTTAAACCACATTGTCAATTGGTCAATGATATTTTTTAATGGCCAGTGTGAGCCTTCAAACAATTGTTTTTAGTATCTGTACAGCATATTTCGAAGCACAAATCAAAGCTAACTCTTGCTTTGAACAGATGGTTGCTTTGTGGTCATCGCTCTATTTGCTTTTCCAGCTTTGTTGCTGTCTTTCTTGAGCAGAACGCTTCCTTTCTTCAGCGAGCCTAGACATTTGCCCCTTCCCTTTACATATAGAATTTGAAATTGTCATGTCCGTGAATTGACCAATCAGAGGCACAGGAAGTGAAACATTCACATTAGCAGTGAAACAACAGCTGATTTCTAGCAATTTTGCTGAAAAATTGTACTGAAACATGATAGAGAAGGAAAAACCATGAGCCCCAATGACATAAGGGAATAAATGCACCAAAGAGAATGTTTTAGGTTAAAAAAAATAACCTTGGATTCCCAAAAGTTTTAAATTCATTCCATATATGGTGTAGAGCAGCTTAATCTATTATTTTTAGGCTTTGCTTTAATGATTCCTTTGAATTATGAAATCAAGACACTACTAACATAATTTTACAAAAATATCAACTTCAATGATTTTTTCCGACAATGTGAAAATATCTCAACCAAATAAATCTAAAATAATGCTAACACTTGTGCTCGATTTTGCCCCTTTTAACACTCCAAACGTAGGTAGGGTCAAACATTGAGACCTAAAACAGCCACGTATACCAAGACTTCGAAACCAACCGACTTCTTTGGCCACGGGAGCACCAGGTGCTGGCACAGAAGGGTTCCGGAAGCGCCTTCCATCTGGCAGCAGAAACACCCCCTCAGAAGGGCTGCAGGCACAAGTTCAGGAGGAAGACTGGCCTCTCCAGGGCTGCCAAACCCCAAACACAAACAGGGACCTCCCCCTGAAAAGCCACTCACCCTAACCTCACAGAGCGCTTTACTAAATCACATCCACGTAATGCGCTTCTCAGCCCTGTCGTTATCCATCAAACTTGAGGGAGTGTAAAAGTTCACTTGGAATAAATTTGAGGCGAGGCGAAAGGGCTCTTGGCATGTTTCCAATTCATTTTTCTCTTGCAAAGGAAAGACAACCTTGGGCTTCCCTGGTGGCGCAGTGGTTGCGCGTCCGCCTGCCGATATAGGGGAACCGGGTTCGCACCCCGGTCTGGGAGGATCCCACATGCCGCGGAGCGGCTGGGCCCGTGAGCCATGGCCGCTGAGCCTGCGCGTCCGGAGCCTGTGCTCCGCGACGGGAGAGGCCGCAACAGAGGGAGGCCCGCATACCACAAAAAAAAAAAAAAAAAAAAAAAAAAAAAAGACCACCTTATGTTCTACTCCAGAGCGTAAATGATATCTTTCAGAGATGCGAATCGGCGTAGCCGGTGCCCTGGGTACGGAAGGTGAGACGCTAAGCCCGGACCCTCAAGGAATTCATGCACCTTCTCCACGTGAGGCTACATCTCTACTCTGTCCAGCAGAGGCAGGAGGCTCAGCGATTTCTAAACTGCAATTACCCATCTCTGAACCATAGGTGCTGAGCACATGTGACCTCGCGATGGAGCCAGGAACTAACTACAGCGGTGACGGTGACAATCAACCACGCCTGGGGAGATGCTCACTTGTCACGAACAGCTTTTCTATCTCTGGTGTTTTGCTTTGTTTTTTTTTAAAACACAATTTGAATACTATTCTTCCCTTTTAAATCAGGGGAATCCATGTAAATAGTAGCCCCCAACTTCTATCCTGGAAACAGCAGATAGTAGAACATGTATGCTCAATTCCAACTAGTAGCTGAGATAAATAGTGAACCTCAGAGTTTCCTTTCCAAGGTAACTCCTATGAAATAAAAGGCTCTTTCGGTAATTATCTTCCAAACTCTCAAGATTATCGTTTCATTAAAAAGGACTTACTTTCCCAGTGAGTGCGGCACACAAACATAAACACCAAGATTTGGAACCACTAAAAATATTGAGGACAGGATGCAGATAATTACGATGTCAAGTTATTTATATTGTTAGTAGTCGACTCAGAAACAGACAATAAAATTGCACTAAGAAAGGGCAAATACGTGGACTCTGAAAATTACTGTTATTATTTTTAGTCTGATGACACGGAGGGCTTGGCTGGGAAACACACTGGTTCTTATAAACCAGCACTTATTTGGGACATGAAACGAACCACGGGGAGAGGAGGCCGCTGGGACCAGGCCGTCGCTGTCACAGAACAACCCGCCAGGGCAGAGAATCATTTGCTAATGACAGTTGAACGACAATGCAAGCCAATATACACAGTTAACCCATTCTGACACGTTCATCTTCGGCATTCTTTTTTCAATAAAATTCATTTTTAAATTATACTAAAACGTAAAACAGAGTTTCCTTCCTTGACACATCCGTTACCCAGATGCTTCCTGAGGTCAGCCAGAGGGAACCAGAGTTGCTGTGTCTCACGGCGGCTTCCAGTCCAAGCCCGAGACGGGCGCCCGCAGGCGGTCCTGTGCACCCAGGGGAAGTGCACCGACTTGACGGTTTGAAAATGGCTGTGTCACCGTGAGATGCAAACGCCACTGCCTCTCCTGCAGAGCCACCGCGAGCCTCCAACCATCTACCATCTGACGCCTTCGATGTTGAGTGGCCCCCACGCCCCTGGTCCCAGCTGCCTAAGCTCCCAGTCAGAGGCAGGCTGGGACCCGTGGGCGCGGCACCCGCGGGGAGGGCCCAGGTGCAGCCCTTTCAGAAAACCTCTGCAGCTTTCAAGCCCCGAGACAACGAGAGGCTGGTTCTCAAGGGCACAGAGGACACCCAGCTGGTCTGCCATCCTGCCAGGACTATGGAGCAAAGACATCGAAACCCAGCCGGGGCTGACTATGGACAGATCGTGGCAACGCTGGGGCAACCTGAACCGCAGACTGTTCGATCCCATCTTGGCAAGCCTGAGATACATTTGATATCGATGCAAAAAGTGACACAATCAGGAGGAATCATTTCAAGTTCTAGGTTCATCTATAACCAAAAGAAGTGTGTGGCAAAGAAAGAGAACTTCGTTTCTTCAGTAGTTTCGAGGGCGGATGGATGCGATCGTGGCGGGAGGCCCTCAGGAGGGGAGGAGGCGCCCCCAAGCCTGAGGGTGGTCGCCACTCCTAGTAGGAGCATCTCAGAGTCCTGGGCCCCCCCAGCCACGGAGCACCCCGGAGGTGAGCGACTCCATCTCTCATCCTCACACTTCTCCCAAAGGCTCCACTTCGTGGGTCGAGCAGCCCATGTGGACTTCCCGGAGGAGGTGCCGTCTCGTGGGACCTTCCCTGTGCCAGGGGTCAGAGGCCATTGCTGTTCCTGTGGCAGAGGGGCGGCTTCGAGAGCTCCACGACGGCCGAGCGGGATTTGTTGAGGAACTTGGGGGCTCGACGTAACAGTCGCTGGGCCTCGGTGAACGTCTCCGTCAGCTCTTTCTTCCACTGCAAAAACTCCGGGTCACTCTGAAGGCAAACACAAGAGGCGGAGGAGTTGGGACAGTGTCACTGGCTTCGCCGACACACATGGATACCTCTGGCCAGTCCTTGAAACCCCCTTCCCCCCAGGGAAAGCACACCCCGTGTCCCACCCCGTGGCCGGTGAGTAATGGGGGGGTGGTGGTCACGCAGGAACTTCCTCCAGGGGCCCCTTGCCCAGAAGAGGGACCAAGCCCTTCAGAAGAGCCTCCTACAACCCCACAGGAGAACTGCTGCCTTGACTTTGTTGAAAGATCACCTTTGATCTCTGATGTCTAAAATAACTCGAGTCTAGAAAATAATACACGGGGAGGAGTTTTGACAAATTTCAGAAGCACCTTCACACGTGCAATGATGTCATGAAGTAATTAATCACATTTTTCCATCAACTACTAGTTTCTCTCTCTAAATATGCTCTTTACAAGCACATATACACATACACACACACACACACACACAGAAAAGTGTTGAAGTCATGAAGCAAACACGTCTTTGTATCTACTACTGCTTTATCTCTCTAGATACGCTCTTTTCTCACCGCCCCCCAAACATCCCTCCACAGCCCAAGAGAAGTGTTCAGGAATTAAGTTCTGGCTACAACAGAACTTTGGGGAGAGAAAGATGGCATTTCCCCTGTTAAGAGTTACTTGGGGATCTTATGCTTATTTCAACACACAAACCTCAACTTCAGACATGCTGAAAGATCAGATCAGATCTGGAAAATTGTGGAACAAATACAATTCAAGGCTCCTATTAAATACTGGATGGTTTCCAGATAGGGTAATCCCGTTATTTCCGGTCCTTCCTCCTGCCATTTTCTAAGAAACACTTCTTTTAAAGAACTGTTAATTTGCTGAGATCCTTTTATCTTCCAACTTTCTTGCTAAGTTTGTGAGTGATAAAGCATGGAGTAGTAAGAAAATGTTTGATAACCAGGCAGGCACCTTTGTTGAATGTTTATATAATTCTTCTAACTTTCACCTCTGGAAAAAATACAAATAAACACTCACCTCACACTGCAAGACAAATTGCTTCCCTCCTTTTATCCTCAACAAAATGCACTTTTTGTCTTTAATCTGAGTTTCTTCCACAGACACAATCTGTTCCATTGTCAGTAAATTTTGCTGACCGTAAAAATAAAAGATGATAAGTTACTTCACATTATTGCATGACTTTTTAAATTAAGTTAATAAATAATACTGAAAGCTACTAGCTTAGAAAAAGTAAAGAAAAAAAATCAGCATCTTTCTTTCTTTGATGATATTCTAGAAGTGGGGGGGGGGAATGACTACAAAAGAAATGTACGAAAATTCAAAATATAACATCTCAAAGAAAGCTGCAAAGAAAGGAACGTGTCTATAAGGCTGAAAGCAAAGCTGTTCCCTCAGCACAGTACTGATGTGGGGATGAGCGTGCATCACACGTACGTCTCCTGCATCACACACTTGCCTAGACACGATCAATCCTGCTATGAGGGAACAACGACGCCGCTACCTACGATCTGCATGAGCGAGAGGTGTGTCACTGGCTTTGAACCCAGCAGCCCAGCAAAAGTTCGGTCACGCTAGCTTGTAAGCGACTGATATTCTGATCACGTCGAAATGATGTTATAAACACAGGTGACGTCATTAAACGACTCTCCCGCTGGGTCTACAGCATCACCGCTTCCGGTGAATGCTACAGTGTCTCTGAGCACCTTACCATTTTATGTTTTTTGGGATAAATACTCCAGGAATCCTAAATGAAAAGCAACACCATCATAAACCCACGTGTTCCTTTTCCCTTACTTAAACTTACGGATCTACCCAGGCACATTACGTAGCTTCGTGAATCAACGCTAAATGCTGACTCTTTTAAAACCAAGATAATTGATCATATCCAATGGTAAGCAAAAGAAGATTTTTGTTTTAGTTTTCGAATATCCTGAAAAGCAAGACAATTTCCTTTCAAGGCGTACAACAGTGACTGACCAGTAGATAGCATAGTAGACGCATACTATGCCCAGGGCCACTCATTATCTGGAAATAAACATTATATAATGATATATGTATGAATTATCACTCAGGTGCTAGTAAGTATTCTATAGTGTAAAAAATACATATGTTGTATTATACAAAATATAATTATCTTGTATTTATGTATAATCATATACACATGTTCTATGTAATATGTATATTTTATATTATACAATACTTACCAGTACCTGAGTTACAATTCAGGACCCCCATAGAGTCTTATTAATCATAACTCAGATCCTAGATGTATGAATTTTTAGAAAATGACTTCTACGGCACTAGTAATAGTGAGAAGATCGTGGTCATTTATGAAGAATGTGGTCATACACAGTAGCAATCACTTGTAATTAAATGGCATCTTCATCAACAAGGATTTGCAAAACACATTCCAAAGTCAAACACACCAGATGTGGGCTCACCATTTTCCATGCTCTGGCCAGTAGAGAGCTATATTCTGATACAGGGGCCATAATCCAATACACCAACTATGTTTTTCACATTTGGGACCACTGTCCTGCTTATGATGACCAACCATTCCCTCCCCAAGAGCAGAACTCCTTCCACATGGGTTGCCACCTTCCATGGAGGCAAGCCCTGGGCGCTTCACACAGCAGACGCTCAATAAATGCTGCCCCACTTGCTACGAGGGACAGTGTAGATGGGAAATTTCTCTTTTCTTGTTCACTAACATTAGCTCTCGAAAGGACCGTACAGGGTGGCTGTATCTTCCCATCTAATGCGATAAAACCCACTTCCGATTTTCCAGCAAGGTGGAGACAACAGGAGGGGGGTCAGGTGCCCCGGCCTTGGTGCCTAGCTTCTCGGCCTGCACCGCAGACCTCGTGTTACTCAACACCGACTCAGGGAGGCCTCGTAACGGAGACACAGGGCACAGGCAGACCCCGGCCGGAATCACTCCTCACCCACACCTGTCACTGGTGCCAGACCTTCCCTCTCTAAGCCCTGGTTCTCTCTTTATAAGAGTTGGACCTCAAAGGTTGCTAAACAAATTAAAAGTGTGTGTGTGCGTGTCTGTGTGTGTGTCTGTGTCTGTGTGTCTACAACACCAGGCCCAAGATAAATCTGCAACAATTGTAGTAGTCGTTACCATTTCTACTTCTCCCATTTTACAGATGAGGAAGCTGAGGCTCAGTCGACATAATGTGCTCCAAGTCCCAGAGACATGGAGCAGTGGATTTAAACACCTCTGACTCCAAAGTCCCAGTTTTTTCCCCTTTTTTGATCCACCTCACCGCTCTCCAGCCCTCCTCAAACCTGTCTGCTTTGACGTCCCTGGAAGGCACCTTCTATTTTCAGGTAGCACCAAATCCTTCCTTGACTCAGAAGTTTAAAAGTTAACGTCTGAACATGAAAATCTCATGTATACATGTTAAAAGAGATATGGGAGCTAGAGGCAGATGTGAGAAAACATGCCGGCGATGTGAAGTCACCACGGAAACGAGTGCTTGGGAAGATGCCACAAACTTACTCGTGACTCGCCCTCTCCTCGCCATTCAAGTCTGTTTGGAAAGAGGTAAAAATATCGACGCTGCCACTGAGTCAGGAATGGGTTGCCCAGCTTCAGCATGTACCCGTGCATGATGCAGTCTCTTCCCAGAGCGTAATCTGAGGCATGGAACACAACGATGAAATTTAGCAGGATCTGAAACAGAATGTCTAGATGCTTCTCAGAAAAAAAGAATGACACACTTTTCAGAAAAAAAGCAAGTTTCTATAAAGAGAACACACTATAGACATCATTATTTTAGTTTTAAACACATTAAAGAACAGGTCTCTTCAGCTCTCTACTAACATATTAAATGGCTGTTTCTCAATATTCTGATAAATTCATGATGTTCCTCTATTGCTCTGAGAGGGTCAAAGTTTGTTTGCTAAATATTTTTTCATTATGTAGGGTGATAATTGGGGAATAGAGAGTGATTAAACTCAAGTTATGCCCAAAGTACCTTTGCCTTTATATGGAATTGAGCTTCTCCCTTTAATGTTATTTAAAAAAATAACAGAGAGGGGATTTTCTTGTCCAAAGAAGCCAAAGTAACACAAGGGTCAAAAACTGGTCTTTCCTCCACTTAAGGTTATAATTATCCGTCATATATATGGTTATGCAGGGAGGCCAAGCTAATTCACATGCATGTTGAGTTCTGATTACATTTTTACAGCAAAGTATTGTCTCAAAAAAAAAAAAAAAGGTCAATTTTAAGTGGCTTACTTTGCCTTCCTTAGAGGCTCTGGTGATTGTGCTAAAATCATTCATTCACTCACTCATTCGTTCAGCTATGAAGGGAATGAATGCCTAGGTGCTGGGCATGTGCTAGGCATTCTGGACACAGCAGTGGATAAAAGAGACAAAAGTCCTCGCCTTCAGGGAGCTTACATTCTAGTGGGAGATTCAGGTAATAAACAAATAGCAAAACCCATGTTGTGTCACTTCGACACAAGCAGAAAGGAAAAGAATGAAGGAGGGAGGGGCCTCGGGAGGGTCCGTGGTGATGGGGTGTGGTTCACGGAGTTGCCATTTTAATGGAAAAGGTGTCTGCATCTGTCAAGTACATTTAAAGTATATGTCTTATATTTTTACTTCAGATATCTAATCCTAGACTATATTTTACTTTAAGGGTGACTTCTGAGATCTTCAACCAAGAACTAGTTATTCCTAAATTACTTAATTACACGTGAGAATAATTCATTAATTTGCTAGACGTTCTAATTACAGCTCTAATCAAAAGGCTACACTTCAACAAGGTCATTAACATACATATTTTTTTCTGGGTCCAATTTGTCAAGATTCTAGTGACATCGTGGCTCTCCCTTGAGCAAACTACTGAGGCTATAAATTCCTGTGTAAAATCCGTAACAGCAAACGTGGTCCAGAGTGATCTCAGTGGACCCGTTCTCTCAAGAACGGCTTAGAAATAAAGCCCCTTTCCCTGCAGAATGGAGGTGAACACAGTTAAAGGGCTGTCACGTTCCCTTGGTGCACTCAGGCGACTTTTAGGTAAGGAGTCATTCATCCAGTATGGTGGACACTTTTCTAAACAGATGATAAACGCTACTGGGGAACGGTCGACAAGACCCAGGAATCCTGTACCAAGATACCCCCACCAAAGCAAACTGTTCACAGACTGAAATTGTTTCCCGTCATTCTTATTATACGTTAACCTCAGAAAGGTCTTTGCTTAGAAGTAAAACAAAAAGCTATCTTCATCACTAACCACAATAAGTTTAAATATCCAAAATCCATAAAGTCTTAGAAAAATCAAGAGTGGCAATATTTGGTGAATCAAAGATGACTGATTTATTTAATACTGGATATTACGTATTCTCCTTTGGAAATCCTAAAAGAGCACTCAAATATGGTAAATAAAAATATGGCTTGGTGACTCTTTTTTCTTTTTTTGGGGGGAGGGATACTTGCTATATGGTAATGCAGGATTTTACTTATTCTGTCCATTAGTAACTACTATTTGATAACATTTATAATATTAATAGAACTTAATCTAAGAGAATTTCAACTTTTTTTTTTTTTACATTTCAATACTGGATATTAATCAGAAAGATAGTCAAAATTACTATGGTCGAAATTTTGACATCAAAAATTGGTAATAAGTGTTTGGTATTAGTCTACATACAATTCAGTTTTTGGTGTAAAGTTCTTTGGCTGCAAGAAAGAACATTTGGTTTACTTCACTAATAGGAATATCTCTTAATGCTGGGATGGCTTCTTCTTGGTATTTCTTCTGCTGTTGGTTTTTGACATAGTTATCTGTGGTTGTATGAATGGAGTTGAGTGGAGAGGTACTCGTCATGTTAATTCCAAATAAGAGCACGTAACCAATCACTACAGTAACGAGGAGGTGCACAGGGAATGCAACTCACTGCCCAGTATTTCTGAGGCCAGTAGGTTAAGCCTAAGGAGTTTAGCCAAGATTCAGGAATAAAAGCCCACACAAGATATAGTATGAAGCCAAATTGGGAGCTTAAGAAAAGAATAAAGCCGTAAGTCGCTCTTTCTGGCAATGGCGACGGTGAATTTTCCACCATTTTCCCCGTGGCTTTAGATAATCTCGAGTCCTCCGCGCGCCCACTCCGGCCCCTCCCCACAGTTCGGCCCTGGTGACTCTTTCATGCTGTTTATAACATAAAAGTATGTATATACACTTATGTCCCTTGACAAGTAAACACGTAATACTAAGTTCCTCACCATACTTTGCGGGGCCCTGTGGAAAATGAAAATGCAGGCCGCTTGTTAAAAAATTATTAAGAATGTCAAGATGGTGCCAGCAGAGCATTAACCTGGGTCGGCGGCCTGATGACACCACACAGGCCAGGCACCTAGGAAGCTGGCCCTGTTGCTGACACCGTGATACTTAATCTTGAAGGAAGAAAACTTCCAAATTGGCCCCAAAACTCCAAGATGAGAAGGTGTATTGACAAAATACTGCTGACGACCTCCATACATATTATTTATATGTGGACTAAAGACTTTGAAATATCAAGGGTATATTTATATATATGTATAACTGAATCACTTTGCTGTACACTTGAAACTAACACAACATTGAAATCAACTATATTTCAATGAAAACTTTTAAAAAATTAAAGACTTTGAAATATCATTTCACACTGATCTTTTCCAAGCCAGGTAAAACGAAAACAATTTATGGCGTTTCCGCCACTCTACTGGAAAGTAATTTATGACCCAGATACTATTTTCAGCTTTACAAGAGATCTTGAAAATTCACTGCTTTTGAAACATCTTCAGACACACCAGCTATTTTACCTTCTTCGTGGCCAAGCTGCTTATTTTTAGCTCTCTTCCTGGCCTCCACTTTATCCGTGTCTGCATTTACTGCTTCATAAACAGTTTCCGCCACTTCCTGCTGCCAGCGCTCAGAGATCACCAAAGGGAAGTTCTTGTAGAGTTCTTGGTCGCAATCAAGAAGCTTATTATTTTAAGAAATCAAGATATGTATGATTTAACATGCTTACAAAGGCAACAGATTCAAAAGTACCATAACTGCGTGTAGGAAGATAAGTAGACAACAGCCTATAACCATGAAGAGACAATTTATTACTTGTCATAAACCTCTGCCAATGACAATCGAGCGACCAAGGAATATACTGTAGAACACGGGGAAGATAGCCAGTATTTTATAATGACTGTAAATGGAGTATAAGCTTTAAAAGTTGTTAATCACTAGACTGTATACCTCTAAGTTATATAATATTGTACATCAACTATACTTCAATAAAATCTTTTAAAAAGAAAAAAAAAGAAAGACAATCCAACAACTGGGATCCACACAGGGTGATACATTATGGGCACTTCACTTCCATCCCTGGGTCAGTCAGATGCAGCCCAATCTTCTACAGCATCGTCAAAGCATTTTTGCCAATGAAAACTAACATATATAGGGTTTTCTTTAAAGGATGACAAGAATCTGGCAACAAAATAATTTTGATTATAGTGAGGATATTTTATTTGTGAAAACAGATCCCTATGGTTTTAGATACAGTTACAAGGGAGAAGCCAGGAGGGTTTTCTAACCACCCTCCCATTATTCTGTAAAGTGAGAAAAACGAAAAGGTCCACTAGGCCAAGTTTACCATTTAGCCCATGAGCCTTCCAATGAATCCAAGTTGAACAGTATGATCATAAGTCTCAAGATACATGGAGACTTTAGGCAATGTGGCCTTTCAGAGGTGCTGTAAGAAAAATTACACTTAACGATAGCATTTCTCTTCCAAACTATTACTCAAAATTCTTCATTCTTCTCCCAAAGCGAGCCTGTACTCTGAAAGCAAGCCAAGAAAATGATTTTACAGATCTGAGTTACAGTTTTGTGGCAGAAAGACAAGCGATCCTACTGACAGGGAAAAATAGCCCTGTCTTTCAAAAGCAGGGATCTCTCTAGAAGCTTGACTCATTCACTCCCTTGCCTGAGAGATAAGTACGGGAGAGAGGCAAGTTATTTCGAAGGAAAAGGGAGAAAGACCGAGGGTGAGGCTCTTGCCCACAGGCCTTTCTTTAGTGAACCACTGAACCACTGGAGGAACCTGCACCCTGGTCCCAATCAGGATGCTCTCCACCCACCCTTACTGACTTGCTATCCAAACGTGCTGATTCTGAGATCAAAACGTGTACAGTTTTTCCCCTTTCAGCTTTCTTCAAACGCCCAAACCAAGCCTGGCGCTGAAACCTTTGTGTGTCCTGAGTGTGAACACGCTCATGCGTGTGTGTGTGTGTGTGTGTGTGTGTGTGTGTGTGGTGCAGTGTTAGAGCATCAAGGCCAGGAGAGCACCCTGTGATGAGGGACACTGGGGCAGATTCTGCAGAGTTTGGCAAAAGTGAAAACACCCTCCTTTCCAAAGTAGTTGTTCTGAAATGGACAACTCTGCTTTATATACAAACGGTTCCATCTCCTGTAAGGTCAGAGAGCCTTGGTCTCTATGACTCGGCCTATGTGAAAAATGAATAAAACAAAGCTCTACATGAAGTGAGCTTTTTTTTTTTCTCCTTAAAGAACAATGTATTATTTTGGCTGCATTTTAAGAGACACAGCCTTCTCAGCTCTGGTTCCGGAAGAAGCAAAACCACCACAACAGAAACTCGTAGTGTACATGCCAGGAGGCTGACACAGGTGACCCCCCCCCCACAGAGGCCTGGCAATGGAACCGCTCACTTCACAGGCAAGAAAACCAATGCTCCTGAGGTTCCCTAAATGGCCCTGATTCCCTTAGGTAATGAGTGCAGATCTGAGGCCAGCGCGTCTGACTCCAAAGCCCAGAATACAGTGGACAAAATTGAAAGCATGAGACTCTCTTTTGAACAACAAAATTTTCACAGGCTCCCACGTGATATTCGTTTTCCTTTTAGCGCCCTTTGCTGGAGAGAAGTATGTCCGATGACAAAATTCTACTGTAACAGCAGTGATCCTTTTAGATAACTCTGTAAAAGGACTGTTCCTGAAGCTATAGGGTGGTCCTGTCTGTCCAGGACACAGAAGATGCCCAGCATCTGGCACAGTGGTCATGCTGCTGTCCCCAGGGGAGCCACGGCTCAGACCAGGCCCTCTCCGCTGTGTTTCACCTGACCTTCTCCGCCCCCCCCCCCAACCCTGCCATCCTGGGAAACTGGCCACGAGGGCACCCCAATCACCTTTACAGCTGCCTGGTAGGAAAGACCAGGGGGGCTGACACAAGGCCATAAATGCAGGCAGCTGAGAAGACACGGGCAGGGGAGCCTCTCAGAGGGAGAGGGGAGACGCTGGGAGAAGCTGAGAAAGTGGGGGCAGTGAGAACTTGACATGTAGTGACACGCTCTGACTTGGCATCCAAAAGAGGGTGACTTTCTCCCATGACTCACCACCTCTGATTATGCCCTGTCTACTTGGAAAATAATGATAGGAACCAAAGTTTGAAAAATGCAGAAGATGCTATATATATTAAAAAAAAACCCAAAACCGTGATTATTTCACTTTTGATTGACAAATGCAAAATGATTCACGCTGTTTGCCCTTTTCATCCCGACACAGAGAAACCGGGATATTTGGGAGAACTCAGATGACTGGCTGTGTGGCATGAGGCCAGGTACGTCTGCCATCACCTGGCTGTTTTTCCCTGCTTCATAACACATCTGAGTTTTCTATCAACCACCGATCCATCCCAATCAATAAGAATGTGACCACTTCGCAGTTTATCACACGTAAAATAGGTAGTCCAAAGAAAGCTGTCGTAGTCTCTAATTCAGGTCCTGACCTCTTCTACATTCGTCGAATATATGGATATTCACCTGTAAGTTACAGCCCACAAACAGGCCAGTACTAAGTCAAGCATGAAGCCTGATTTCCAATTAAAAACTCCCCCACCCTCCAAAAAAAAAACAAAAACAAAAAACAAAAACAAAAAACCTGAAAGCAAGCATCGCCGGTGTACCTTGATGCCTTTGGTATCCTCTTCATCAAATGAGCCGATGTCAAAGGCGTCGGCCGCATTGACTTCTCCCCGGGGAGGGATCAAGGGTGGAGGGTACTGGATGAGCCAGAGAAGAAAGGTTCAGTTACTAGGTGACTCAGGGCCCGGTCCCAACCTGCTATGCTACAAAGAGACCTCAGTGCCACACATCAAGGTGTCACAGTCCGTGCAGGGCTCATTCAAGCTCACACGAATCACAGTGCACAGTTCACAATGCCCCCAAAGGAGATGCAGCCCCACGACCCACTCTGCTAGAAGCTTAACGCCTGCCAATGGGGCAGGGTGGGGTGCCCCACGCCCACAAACGTCCCGAGGCCAATGCTGGCTGAACCAGAACCCGAGCTCTACTCCTAATTAGGCAGGACTGACAGAGCATCATTCCTCAACGGTCTGAGTTCACGCAAAGATGAGCCCAAAGATGATCATCAACATTGAGAAAAAAACAACAACAACTTTAATTTGGGGTGTTTTCCTGAATCAATGAGAATATTAAAAAGTAGCTTAAAATAAGCCAAGGGGATTATGCCACTATACAATCATGCTAATTCTTAAATTAGGTGGCGCTGGGCTCAAAAGCATGTAAGTGTATGACAAACGTTTCTCGTACATTTTTACATATAAACAAAGAGGGAGAAGTTGTTCCAAAGGGAATGAGCCGTAAGGCAGCACGTGGATAGGAGAGCAAGAAGCAGGGCTGTGGATGGAGAGCTGGGTTGGACCCTGGAGACAGAGCCAGGAAGTAGAGATGCAGACAGAGATGCAGATGGAGAGCAAAGTGGGGGTGGTAGCCGGGGTGGGGTCCCAGCAGGAGTACCTTCTGCAGGTAGACTTGCTGCCAGTCGATGCCTCTGAAGAAGTCGTGCGTTTTTAGTTCCTGTGCGCTGCGGGAGAGAGGGAGTCACAGCAGTGGTAAGTAAATACGCATTCGGAAATCTAAGAAACAGTTTGCAAAAATTATCTCCTATTACAGAACACACAGGGACAACTATTTCCAGCTCTTTAAGACAGCAAGTAAAATAAGCTTCTTTCGAAGCAATCCAAGAAACACTGTGATGTTTAGAAATACTGCACACTGAGCCTAGGAATATGATCCATGTGATACTTTACTGGGGATGCTTATCCCAGCCTGAGATAACCTAGGGGTTTTCACAGATTATATCTATATCTGATTCTGTAATCATGAGAACAAATTTAACTAAGAATTAGATTAGAGATCTACACATTAAAGAGATTTACAGCAAATGTCTCATACAAGTCCTCATAGATCAGATGGCAGGGATATGAAGCACCAAATATTAATTTTGAAGCAAACTAGGAATCTAGTAGAATAGTGCATGCCAACCCCCTTCATAAACTGAAGAAACAGTTTTTCCCAAAGATCATTGCTAAAGTTCAGTTCACATGGAACAGAAGAAGTTGCAGACTCTGAGGAAATCACGTGGGCCATAGTTCCCATGTGATTCCCTCCGACCCCCTCTAATTGAAATGGAAGATTCTCAGTGTATTGAAAGGAACTATTCTGCTTTCCAGGTGAAGACGCTGAAAGGCAGAAGCAACGGCCTACCCGCGTCCGTGGCAGCCGAGTCGCTTACTAACGTCTCGCTGGAGCAAGCCTTCCAGAAGGGACTTCAGCTCAGGGGAGAAGATGTCTGGAAGTGCCACATTCTAGGGGTGGGGGACGGGGGGGAGAATACGATCTCAAAAATGCATCCAGGGAAACAGTGCCCTCACCCCCGACCAGATTTAAAGGCCATTTCTTGCATAAGGATAGTGTTAAAAAAAAAAAAAATTGCAGATTCATTGCCAATTAACACTGACTCTAAAGAAACACAGAACAGTTACTCATTTTCATTGTCAATCGACAGGCTGGAGCCAGAAGAATCAGGTCTCCTCACTCTTTTGCATCCCAGTCATTTTTCCTTTTATTTGATTTCTTTAGTTTTGTTCTTGATTTTCTACATCTTTCTCTTACTGATGGTTAGCAAACCCTGATATTTGCCTTGGCATCTATTTCCAGTGTTTTAAGAAAGCTTTTTTTTTTTATACTGGTTGTGATGGAATGAAACATGAAAATTATAATGCAAAAAAAAATAGTTTTTGACCTCCTTACCATGGTGAGTGTCATTCGGTCTATCTCATGCTTATCTTTGGTTTTATGTTGTCTGAAAGGGCTGTGACTGTAGAAACAAAGAAAATTCCATCACTAGATGGTTTCAGGTAACAGCAAACATTGTTGACTAATATTTGAGCAAGGTATTACGTTCTGTCACTGCTCATTTGAAACTGCAGAAATACAAAAGCCATAAACATATAAGCATTTCCAGAGAAAAACTCATGATCAGATTGACGATCAGACATATTAGGTCCTGAAGGAGCAAAAGGCTTATGTTTACTTGAACTCCTGATCTTCACGTCAGTGAAGTCATGGTACCAAAATATACTTTAGCAAATATATTCCAAGTGATGATTTAAAATATCACTTGGAAAAAAAATTAGCAAACAGGTATTTATGAAAATGAAAGTCACACACATGGCGTCTGTCACATTAGTGTTTGAAATAATGGTAACGTTCATACTTTTTTTTTTTTTAGAAAAATGGGTATCAGTTCCTCGAACAATACAAAGAACTGCAGTCAAATCAAAACACGTCCAAGATGAACACACTTCCCCCCGCTAGAATCCGGTAATTTTAAGCACTACATTCCTTTGAGGACAAGAGATATAAACTAACCCTGTGCTCCCAGGCCCTCCAGAGCTCTGACAACTGCTCCCTCATGTCCTACTTACAAACAGCCCCAGACTTAAGAGTCAGAAACCCTGGGTTCACGCTGTGACTTGGCTGTTTGCCGGCTGTGAGCCAGTCATGGAAACCTCCAGTCTCAGTCTCTTCATCTGTAAATGGCATAATGCAATATCTGTCACCAAAACGGTGACGGGAACGAATAAAATAATGTACATGCTAGTAGCCAAGATAATGGCAGTATACGGTGGGTATCTGATACACATCTGTGAAATTAATAAGGATGAGCTTAACTTTACAAAATGAATGTTTGCTTGATCAACTATGTAAAGATATTATTCTTACTCTTGTTACATTTTAAAAATGCTGAATAAGCTGGCTTTTAAAGTTAACCTTAGATATCACTTATATATGGAATCTAAAATATGACACAAATGAACTTATCTACGAAACAAAAACAGACTTACAGACATAGAGAACAGATTAGTGGTTGTCAAGGGCGGGGGGGGCGGGGGGGAGGAATGGATTGGGAGTTTGGGATTTGCAGATGCAAACTATTATATACAGGATGGATAAACAACAGGTTCCTACTGTATAGCACAGGGAACTACAGTCAATATCCTATGATAAACCATAATGGAATAGAATGTGAAGAAGAATGTGTATATATATAGATATATATATATATATAGATATAGATATATCTGAATCACTTGGCTGTACACTAAAAACTAACACAACATTGTAAATCAACTATTTCAATAAAATAAATTTAAAAAAACAAAGATACTCTTAGCATTAAAAGAGACTAGTAAACATGCAAACTAGAAAACCCTGGCCTTATTTATTCACTTGAAAATTAAAGAAGAGATATGATTGAGATTTCTGATGGTAAGACATGCCTGTAAAATGATCAACCCTGTAGATTTATTTATAAGGCATATATAACATAACCTGAGGCAAGATGTTATATAAAACAGTTAACTCTATAAAATGGATAAGGATGTTGAGCACATAAATCAATGTGATTTAGAAAAAAGAACTAAAACGTCCACCCACTCTTGCTACTGAATAAGTTAAACTATGATGATGATTCCACTTCAGAGTATTTATTTAAATATTTCCATTTTCACTTTGTACAAGAGAGGGCACTCTAACGCTTGCTTTCTTTCATATGCAGTGAAAAACACAGTAATTTCCATCTCTTGAAAGCATTCATTTGGAAAAAAAAAAATCTAAACAAGGTAAATTAGTACCAAGCAAACATACGCCTATCTTTAAAACAGATTCTGACTGGAAATATTATTTGCATCCTAATTGTTTCCAAGGAGAAAAATGTAAAATTACTGCATTTAAAAAGCAAATGGGATAGAATAACAAACGATATCTGTTGTTTATGAGATACTATAATTTTTAAAAACTTGACTTGTATCATTCTGTATGCAAAATACACAGAGATATTAACATGTTCATGGTTCAAGAGAAGAGGAATATAGGTTTATTAAATCTTACTACAACTTCAGTCTCTCTTCATGACACAACTGCTCCTACCCCAGAGTTCCTTAACGTATAAAAGGGGATTGTGTGAAGGCCTCCTGTGTTTCGGCAAAT
The DNA here is from genome assembly GCF_002837175.3 of Physeter macrocephalus. Taxonomy (NCBI): domain Eukaryota; kingdom Metazoa; phylum Chordata; class Mammalia; order Artiodactyla; family Physeteridae; genus Physeter; species Physeter macrocephalus. The sequence continues at coordinate 65,093 of NW_021145612.1, forward strand.
CCATCTGCATCGGCTCCTGTGTGCAAAGCCGGAGGACCCCTTCCTGCTCTGACCCTCATGTGCTTGCCTGCATCTGACGCTGGAAGCAGAGGGCTGTGCCCAGACACTTGGAGAGAAGGACGACTGTGTTCTGACAGAGATGCTCCGTGCTAAATTTAAAAACTCTTTCATCTGACCAGAGGGAGGGCTTTGCGAGGGGACGGGAGTTAAAGTTAGCGGTGCGAAAAACATTCCCGGCACACGGGCCCCATCGCTACATATCCCATTTGATAAATATAGCTCTGCCACGTCTGACTCAATAAGAAACAATCGGAAATGCTTTCCAGTTCTTCGGTTCTGGGCTGCTGTGTTGAGAAGGTCTGGTCTTTCAAGTTCAAGTCCTGAGGCGCATCTGTTTCCAATGTCTTCCTGATTATTCTTTGCGAACAAAACCCAAGATTCTGTTTCTAATTTGGAAAACTTTAAAGAAAACCTCCTATAGTAATGATCTCCATTCTGAGGGGGGCACGTGGTGCTCGCAGATTCTGTGTGATCACAGTTGCTCCCCGACGCAGCCGCTTTAAATAGGAGACAGTAACGGGCCTGTCAACAGCTTATGACGTGGGCCAAGCTCTTCCAACAGCACATGCAACACTCCGGCTGCATCGGGGGACGTTATGGGAATAGAATTCACACGTACAGTGGTCAGATGTGGCTTCTGAATAACAGAGAGAGTGGGAGAGCCGCAAATTTCCCCCAAACAAGTTGGGAAATCGTTCAAGGCATGCTAAATGATGGGGAAACACACACACACACACACACACACACACACACACACACACGCACGATACATCATTCACAGTGAAAAGATGAGCTCAAAAACAATCCATTTATAAATACAAGTGACTACAAATCCTTACGTCAAAAATGAATTTTAGAACACCAAAAAGATTGCACGTCACATCAAATGTGAATTTTGAACCTAAGCCAATAGCTACCCAAGTATTTATAAACGTTCCTTTTTTTCCCTATGGGAACCAACTTGGCAACCTCAGGCAGAGCTCAGTTCTCCCCAGACCACCACCTGGGCTCTCTCCTCGTGTCTGACAATCAATGGTGACAAGTTTAAGATCAAGGCTACTGTCACGTCAATTCTTTCCCTGCACAGAGAGCTGAACTCTAGATTGAGGATCATGACGGTGATTCCGCACATTTGCAACGTGGACACCTCTTTACACACAGATGCCCTTCAGGGTCTGACAGTCAGCTGAAGTGGAAGCAGTGACCCCCACCCAACATACGGCCCTGAGCGGATGGGTCCATCACTGAGTCCAGGGATGCAAACACGTTCTCGGGCCTCGACAGCTTCCTTACATCCAGGTTCCTGCCCCTTGCACCCTGTGGGATCCTTCTAGGGTGTCACAACAGAACTAGGGGTTCAGATAAGTGTTTCAGCGGAAGCAATGGGGCACACTGGTCAGTGCGAGAAGTATCTGATCAGAGAAAACAGAGGCAAAAAAATGACCCTTGGTGACCACTGGTCACCCTCACTGTGCAGATGTGGGGAGGAGGGGAAGAGACTTGCTCTGGAGCAGGGTTTCTCATCCTCAGCTGTGTGATCCTTTGTTGGAGCAGCGGGGGCCGCCCTGTGCACTGTACGATGCTTAGCAGCAACCCTGGCCTCAATCCGCTAGATGCCAAGTTGTGACAACCAAAAATGTCCCCGGGCATTGCCAAGCACTCCTGGGGTTGAGACGAGCGCTGGGGAGTGGCTGGCATGGAGTCTGGTTCATCCCAAGAGGACTGATGCCGCGGCCGCCCCGTGAGAGCACCAGGATACCGGGGGACAGGCTGCCTGGGAAGCCCGCGCCCGGGAGGCCGCGTTGTGGACGCGCTCTCCTCCCACCCCCTCCTGAGTTACCTGTTTCAGTTCCTTAGGCCCCTTGTGTCTGAGAAAAGACAGCTATTTGGGCTCCCTCTGTACAGTGTGTAAGAACTGATAGGATGCTTCTGTACGCCCGGATGGAACCTTCTTACCCCTCATTTAAGCTGAGGGGACGAAGGCTCCATCGCCTCCAGATCTCACCATGATGCTTTGCTCCTGAAGGGCCCTCAATAAACATCAGCTTAATATGAACCACTGATACTTTATACCCATTGACATTGGTAGTGATATGACCATCCTCCCAATCACCTTGAATCTAAACTCCTATCTGTCCATAGCCAAGCATCACCCACTGAAAAAACAAAAACCGCTATGGACTGTAAGAACGATATTGTTAAGTCATGTGTGGCCTTTCTGATCCCAGTGCCACAGCGCTACTCAAGTCTTTGCCTGGGTTCTCAGACATGCCTCCCGCCAGCATCCTCTTACTGAAGAGCAACCCAACCTTTGCTTAAAAGATGCTTCCTTTCTCTGTCCCTCCTTTGCTTAAGAGCCCTCAGTCTCTGGGGCCTGAAGAACAAAGCCCCACCTGCACAGCATGGAATTCTAGGTGGTCCCCGGCCCTGCCCCAATTTTCTCCATCTTCTCTCTCAGCCCACCTTCCCCGCAACCAACAGCTGAGCCCCCTCACTCACAGGTCGTTGATGGGGAAAGACCGCCTGCACCTGCTCCGTACTGTCCCCTCCCCGTCGCCTACGTCCGCTCCAGGTCTTCACCCTGCCATCCTGTCTGTGAGAGCACACTTCCCATACCAACTCCTACGTGAAGCTGCCAAGTCATCCCTATGCTTCCAGGTTAGACCTGGCGACCCCATTTCTGCTCTCCCAGCACAGCCCATCCAGCTCACGATTTTGTATGTGTGTGTGTACCTATCTACTCTCCTCCGAGTTCCTCCAGGACTGTGGGTGGCTCCCTCCCTCCCTCCCTTCCTCCCCCACAGCATCAAGCACAGGCTCTTGCATACTGCAGGTACTCAATAAATGCTCACCGAATTGCATTTAAATCACTTAAGTCAAAAAAAGCTTCCCCACTCTTTGGTTTTAGTGCTCTCTCCGTTCCTGGGGTTGCCTTTTGAACAAGTATTAGAAAGAATGGCAGACGATCATACATCTTTGTAGGGAAGATTCGTCTGTTCTCTTCATTAGGCATTGGAAGGATTCTTGCCACTTCAGGCTCAGAGGATGGTCACCGGGCAGTGACGGGGAGCTGGCTATCTGTGAGGCAGGACATGCCTTCACAGGGCAGCTCAAATGCTGAAGGGACATTCTTGCATCAAATTGAAGTCTTTTCTCTCCTGAAAATGCTCACTGTCTAGAGCTGTACAGATGAGTATGCCTCCTTCAATGAGATGGGCCTTCCGACAGCTGGAGCCAACAGGATGGCTGCCTGAAGGCACTGTACCCAGCTCTCTGAACCTGTCCATGTGAGCCACAATTTCTAGCTGTCACCATTCTCATCTCTTCTTATCCATCCATCCCATCTCATCCTCATGACCATCCTCTGGATGTCTTCCTGTTGGCCAAGACTCCTCTCAGTAGGGGTCACATCAAACATAATGCTTCAAGCAAGCCTGATCAAGGATGTCATAAAGGAATTACCACCTTCCAACGCAGTCCTCCAAACCTGAACCATGACCAAGTAAGACGGAACTGGCTTTATCAGCTACAAATCACACTGCTGGCATAGAGGCAACGATCAAACCAATTTTCAGATCTTTTAAAAATAGTGGTATATGCCAGATCATCCCTAGACTACACAGATGGGCATTATTATAAATAAGACAGAAGAACAGTATTAAACAAAAATCAATAAACAAACAAAGCCCTAAACGCAAGACTTTGCAAGTTTCCCTGCCACATTTTACAACTGACTTTTGAATCTTGAGTTAATGCATTCAGCTTTTGCTGTTGTGCAGAGTTTTTCTTAAATCATCTCGTGACTCTGTAAGTGTGGATTCTAATCTCCAACCCCTTCTTCAGCGGAGACCTCAGTGAAGATGGTGTGTCTGGATGCACTTACCATGCATGCGGGGACTCCCGCCAGCTGGAGACACATCTCGGGTGAGAAGTGGTTTTCTCTGGTTTGCTTTGCAGAAACTCTCTAATTAGGTCAGCTAGTCTGATGACATGAATTAAGGCCATCCAGGCTCCACAAACATGATAATTCAATTAAGGACCAACAGGACCTGACTCTCTGAGCATTAATACAATTTTAGTTCCCAAGTGAATGCGGTGAGCAGAGAACAACTAGATTGTCCAGGTCCTGGGGAAGCAGCCGGGGTGCTTGGAACCTAGTTTGGGGGAAGGCAGGGGATCCAGCCTCTTTTCAGATTGTGCTAAATGTAATAAGAAGATGCAGCGCTGCTCAATAAGGCTTTCTGAGGGAAACACGGAAAGTTCAGCAAACTACCCGGCCTGTGTGTTCAAAGAAGCAACGTTACAGGGAGAATCCGAACTAGGAAATTTTAAGGTAAACTGCTTCTTTATCTCTGTGAATGGAGAATAATCAAAAACATATCTTAAACAATTCAGCTCTGTTAAAATTGGCTAAAGACTCTTAAAATTAATGGAAATATTAACATAATTTGTAAACGTTCAACATGAGAACATATTTGGAGAGCGCTTTCCATTCCATCCTCTTTCCGCTGGTATTTCATCATCTCTGGGAGATTAGAACTAAGGGTCAAGTGTAACAAATGAAAAACACAGAATTATACAATTTCATTTTTGTGTTTTTAAAACCTACAAATTTCAGCATGTCCACAAACAGATGCACACATTTAAAACAGATTCTCTTTGGGTGTTCATCCTTTTGTGTAAAAAATGCTTTAACCTCACAAGACAATCATGAGTAATTAATTCCAGGGAAAAGAAATTCTCCTACCCTCTTCAATTATCTACATTTAAAAATAACACTTATTCCCAAAATAAGGCTTATCAATGAAAATATTCCAACAAAGTCTTGTTTTAGGTCTAAACGTGTGGGCATACCTTCCTGGTATGGAACAAAAACACCAAAAGCTTATGGGAAAGAAACTCTCACTTTCACGGGCAGAAAGAGCTGTGGGCATTGCCTGGATCAGTGTGTGGCTTAAAGATCACTGTGTGATCTAAAACGATATTAGCACCTAATAACACGTAAATATTTTTTATTTTGATCCAAGTGCATGCCATGGTGATGGTACTAAAAGGACGCATTTCACTCACCCTCTCAGAAGTTTGAAAAGCATACAACCCAGGGAGAACCAGTCGGCACTGCTGTCGTACGCAGTCCCTTTCTGCAGGACCTCGGGAGCCATGTACCCGTGGGTGCCCCTAGGGAGAAGAAAGGGTATGTGTGGTTATCAGTGCTTGCAGACCTTATAAAAGATTCCCAGCTCATCAGGAGGTCTGAGCATCATTCATCAATGTCGGCAGCTATGAACAAGGGGGAGGGGACGACAGTGCTTCCACCGAATATGATTCAGCAAACACCCAGTGGGAAAACGACCTTTCCTGTCTTCATTAGGATAGGACTGAATATAAATAAATTACCATATGAAATAAATATGAACAATGCGTGCACTCCACGGTATCGGTATCGGAGGCGAAATGTGAATCTCGGGAGTCCTTCCTCACTACAGCCAGGAGGAGCCAGGGGCAGGCCCGTTTGAGGGCTCTCCTGAGGAGATGTGTGGGGCTGGGGGAGGGAGCGGGGGGGAGGGGGTGGTGAACAGTGACCACACCGTAGCGCTAGAGACCTGGAAGGGATGGGCACGGGCGTCCCTGTGTGGCGCCACCTTCCCGTGCTGAGGACCAGGGCTCGCACATATGCCCGTCGTATCTCCCACCCTTCCACGGTCACGATGGTCTCCAAGGCAGGGCGGGCGTGGGGGGACAAGCTGGCAGGGACAGAGATGGAGAAATCACATATCCGGTTTAAAGAGCTGCCGACAGCTCAAAGGACTCAGCCAAACAAACGTGCAGGCGACTTGCAGGAAGCTGAGAAAAATCACCTGGGAGGACAACCATTTATATAGAATATGTGTTATCCGCAACTCAAAATCCTTTCCCATCCTGCGACTCCCCACCCCTCCTTAAAGATCTGAGCACGCACTGTTCCAAGCGCGCAAGAGAGGGCTCGTGGGGAACTTTCAAAGACGTGGCCTGAAAGGGCCCCGAAAAAGCCTTTAACTGTAGCTCTGTTCCCATCCTTCACTGATTTTCTTCACCGACAGAAGGGGTGATAAAATGACACCTTCACCCCACAGGGGTGCCGTGAGGATCACACGTATGTAATGGGCTTAGGATAGCGCTGGCTCTTAAAAAGAACTCAACTTAGGTTAGGGATTTTATTCTCTATCCTTATGTTATTATAATCCTTTTTAACTTATGCTCAGAAACAGTGCGAATCTGCTCCGACAAGTGATCCTGGATCATCAGTGATCCTGGATCAGCACTGGGCCCGATACCCTCTCTGCCTCAGAGTTCTATCTTGAAAGACTTTTCTCAAACAGTGAAAACAGGCACTGGTCCATCCTTCAGAAAAGCTCCGCCATCCAGGATCCAAAGTCTGACAGCGTGAGGTCAGCAAGGCACACCGTGAGAGAGTCAGAGATTTCCTCAAGGGGCATCCAAGCCATTTTCTGGGGAGGTTTAACTTTGCTGTTGCTGGGAAAACCTTTGTGGTGACCTTTTTAACCTGCGATTCTCGGGATCAAAACCCAGTTCTGGGATGGGAAGATCTCAACCAGGATAACTGCATGGGGTTAACGCAGATCACGCCTCTGAGTGGACGCTGGACACAGCAGAGCGCCGGACCTGCCCACCTCCACGGTTTTCAGCTTCTGCCTACACGGCAGCACCCAGCGCTTCCTGCCGCTTCCCACTGACGATCTGTGCTGTTCATGCTGAAAGAACACTTGAGCATTTGAAGACATGGTGACAGGGGACTGAGCTTTGTGTTCCTGGATAAAATAAGCTGGGACTCAATGAGTCACTGATGATCTGTTTGATTCCAAAAACAAAGCTTTTCTGTGTCATTTGGTGGCTGCTCCATGGTTCACTTTCAGTTTGTCAGACTCTGATTCCATCATTAGAGGGACTGAGTCTAAACCTAGATGGAGAACCAACCACAACGCTGCTGTGCAGACGGGCCAGCGTCTGACGAAGTCCTGGCATCATACCTACGGCTTTGAAAAGACCAGAGAAGCCCGGTCTAGGGTGAAATTCTGGCCACAAATCTTTAATCTCGTACCAAGTCGATCCTCTCCAAGCCTCAGGGAGTTCAGACAGAGTGTAAGGAACACAAGCTTTGGAGTCGGACAGAACTGGATCTTAATTCTAGCCCCACGATGTGCCAGGCATGGGACTTTACTCAAGTTCCCTAGTGTCTCTGAACCTCAGTTTCCATCCCATAAAAGTGGCTGATTATACCCATGCCCTGTGGGTCCTCTGTGAAGATAACAACATATTCAGAGCAGCCGGCCACACATGCCTGGGACAGCCGACGTTCAACTCATGGCACGAGTGCTGTCCCCCAGACCGGTCACTTCCTGGACAGCCTCCGGGCTGCTGGTTCCAGGAGGTCAGGGAGCTCTTCTGCCTCGGTCCCCGCTGCATCGCCAGCACCTGGCACACAGCCAATGTGAAGTAAATACTCATTACGTGAAGGAGTTGACTTCACCCTCGACTGGCACGTGAAGTGAGCAGCATTGTTACCACCTCTTCAGAGAGGAGAGAAATGAGGCTGGTGCCACATGGAAGGAGGAGTCAAACCCACATCTGCTGACTCAGAAGCCTTTGTTCTCAGCCATGACATGCGTCCTCTGCTTAAAATTACAGAATTTTGCTGTGCGTTTATCCTTTTTTAAGTAGTGGCCTCACTATCATTGTTTAAACACGGAAATCAACCTTCCCGATCCCATCCCTTTACAGATGCTGTTCAGCCACGGGCAAAAGCCCGTCTTTCAGAGCTGACATGTAAATCACACCAAGAAGAGGGGGAGGCCCTATAAGGGAATAAGTAACTCTGCATCTTAAAGTTAATTCCTTTGGGAGATTAACTCTTCTGAGCTCTCGGACTCATATTCGGTTGTGACTATACTAAATTGAAGAAATCAGCATACCAAATAGCCGTGGCATTAAAAATTCAAATGATTCTCTTAAAAATGTCTGATGAACTCCCTGGGAGAGGCTTCTACAACCCCAGGTTCTGGCCTCATAATTGTCAAGTGCTGGCAAAATGCTAAGGCTTTTATCACCGTGTCCCAGATTCTGCAGGAAGAGAGAAACATGTTTACAGAAATGGTGCTAATCGCTATTAACATCTGATCAGAGCTTTAAATGGCAATTCTGATTTAAAGCAGCCCCTCATAACGTACTGCAGTTTTAGAACCACTTTATTTCTAGTCCCACAAAAAAAAAAAAAAAAAAAAAAAAGATTTATAGTTTATTTTCGGCACAGATGCATGAAGTGAGACTCCTGGGAGTTACCGCAAGACCATTCAACACGGCAACGACGTACAATAAAATGGAATTTTAAGAGCTTCATCGCTAAAACGGATATATTGAAAAAGAAAAATCAAGCAAAAGTCACCTGTTTCTCCACAAACTGCACATATGTCCACATCTTCCACCCAGATAAACTGATACTAAAGAAACAGGAATAAAACCCAGTACGTAGTCCGTTCTGCTTCTGCTGAGGCCCGGAGCATCTACTTCATACTCCTGTTGTCATTTTAACAATCTCAGGTTCAGGGAAGTCCTTGGGCCAGTGTCAACACCTGCAGAACAAGCACGGCCACTGCGGGAAGCAGCTTAAGGTCCCCTGAGAGGGGACAGGTGCTGGCTGACGGCCAGGGAGTCAGAGAGCTTCCTCTGCATGGTTGTTCAGAGGACGAACGTAATATTCAGATCTAACAATATGACCTGCGTTAAAAGCTTGAACGGCAAGGAGATGATTTTTTTAATTAAAAAAGAACTCTAATTTCTTTTTAGCAAAAAAAAAAAAAAAAAACAAACCAAACTGTTTTGAAAAAGAAGGAAAAAGTAGATGGAGAGAGAAACCTGACCTCTGGGCCTTCCTTGGAAAGTTCTATGCAAGTGCCCGTGCACCTTCTTTGGCATATAAGCTTTCGGGGGGTCTAGTACTACCGCTACCCTACAGAGAAAGAGACTGAGGGTCAAGCAGGTGAGCTGACTGCCTCCGGGTCACACAGCCAGCACGGAGTTGGGTCTGCTGCTGAGGCCCCTATCCTTCCCTTAGACCACCCTGCCCCCAGGCAGCTACACCGTGGGTCCCTGCGTGTTCCCCCAAACGGTGAGAGCGAGAACACCACCACCCTTATCCCCTTTCCCACAGCCTGGGATACGGGACCTTCCCCTGACCCGGCACTGCCACATGCTGAAAATCGCCGTTGGCAAGAAAAAAATGGGGGAACAAATGACCACGTCGGGGTCTGAGTGAACGTGCGAGTTGAGTTAGGAAACGACGGTGACAGAGGTGCTATACTACTCACACACTCGCGTGCGGCTTCTTTTTGGAAAAATCGCAGGCAAGACCAAGGTCTGATATCCTAACGTGTCCGTGTTCATCCAAGAGGATATTTGCGGGCTAAAATGAAAGAGAAGGTGATCTTCAAGAGTCCCCAAGAGGTCCCAGGGGATCGGCACTCAATATCTCATTATTTTATCACAGTTCATTCCTACAGGTGAATCCTAGCATTAATTATATCATCACATCCAAGTGGGGCATGATACCGACAATGACATGTTTCATGTTAATTTCAGCAGGAACGTGGTAATGACAGATGGGAAGGATTCTACCCATTTGATGATGGAACACAGGGCAGATAACACGGGAGGGTTACAACCACAGTCTGTCGGAGTTAAAGTATTTCTTTTTCACAGCAAGAAATGCAATCCAGCCAGAATGGTAAGTCTCTCCACAAAGGGAGCGAGTCCACAGGCTCCTTGGCCTCTGTAACTACTAGGACCTCAGAGAA